>NW_026779009.1:750000-853000 GCF_030144855.1 Hypanus sabinus
AGCAGGTGATCAGCGCGGTGAAATACCCCGATCACCTCGGTGGTTCAAATTCATTAAAAAAGACTGAGAGCGCAACCCAGATGCAGCTTCATTGTAGCCGGGGCGGGCTCCAAATCTCCTTCACCCATCCAGTCTCCAAGCTATTATTCCCGACAGGTTGCTCTGTTGACCGGGACATGGGGGCAACAGTGGTGTGGACCACAAAAGGATGGAAATGTTCGCGAGGGAGTTACGTGAGAGATTGGTTGAGTGGGGTGGGTGATTGGGAGCTGGAGAAGGGGAGATTGAGAACGAGAAAGATTGTATGTGTGTGTGTGTGTGTGTGTGTGAGAGAGAGAGAGAGAGAGAGAGAGAGAGAGACGAGAGAGAGAGAGAGAGAAGAGAGAGAGAGAGAGAGAGAGAGAGAGAGAGAGAGAGAGAGAGAGAGAGAGAGAATGAAATAATTACGAGGATATTTCCAGGATTCGGTGCCCTGTGTTATCGGCGAGAATTTGGACAGGGCATCGAATTTAAGGGAATGTGAGGGTTTCAATTTCAATGATTCTGAATGGATATTCCATCTCGTCGGGGTTTTACTGAGGAATTTCAGCTTGTGCACGAACACGTTTATTTACGCGGTGACTCAGTCGAAATTCAGGGAGCAGGTGATCAGCTCTGTGAAATACCCGATCACCTGGGCGGTTCAATTCATTAAAAAAAACGCGGCCTGAGCGCAACCCAGATGCAGCTTCACTGTATCTGGTCCGGGCTCCAGATCTTCTCCTTCACCATCTAGTCTCCAAGCTATTATTCCCGAGAGGTTGTCCTATTGACCGAGACATTGGGAGCAACAGTGGTGTGGACCACGAAAGGATGTAAATGCTCGCGAGGGAGTGACGTGAGAGATTGGCTGAGTGGGGTGGGTGATTGGGAGTTGGGGAAGGGGAGAATGAGAACGAGAAAGATTGTGTGTGTGTGTGTGTGTGTGTGTGTGTGTGTGTGTGTGTGTGTGTTTGTGTGTGTGTGTGTGTGATGTCTCCAGCACACGGTGCCCTGTGTTATAGGGAGAGGTTGGACAGGCAACGAATTTAAGAGAATGAGAGGAAAATAAACCGAAACGATTAAACTCATCAGAGGGTCGGATAGTCGTTGTACAAAATGCTGGAAAGAACTCAGCAGTTCAGTCTTCACCGATGGAAAATGGTAAGACGTCGGCATTTCGCAAAGACATATTTCAGTCCTCAGTCTCTAATCTGACATCCCACATCACTGTCCCCAAAAGCCCAATCTGACTTCCCACCCGGTATTTGTCACTATAAATCATAACCTGAACTTTAGGTCCCCAAACCCAATTCTGACTTTCAACAGCCCAACGGAGCGGTCCCTAAACCACATTCCGACTTCTAACTGCACACAAGCCGTTCCCATTACCCTAATCCGATCTCTAACTCACTCACATGAGTTCTAAACCCAAACTGATCTCTAATTAATTCACATGCCTGTTCCTTAAGCCAAGCTGATCTCTGACTCACCCACCTGCTTACTTCTAAACCTAAATTGATGTCTAACTCACGCACCTGCTTGTCACTAATCTCCAGCGGATCTCTAGTTTATCCACGTGCATGTCCCTAAACCCAAACAGATATCTACCTAGAGCGCTGTCTCAACCCTAACTCTGTCCTCTCACAACATTGCATCGCAGCCTCTGAATCCGAATCTGCACTGTATCTTCCACTGTACCATCACTGTACCCAAACCTAATCTGATCTCTAAGAACCCACATATCTGTCCCCAAACCCTAATGTAATCTGATGTCTCACACCCACGTATCTGTGGGGACGGGGAACCGCTATCCAGGGGAGCATTTACACGGAGACACGGTTTACGTAGAGTACCCAGGAAACGATGCCGGGCTTAGAGGTGACAGTCCTAAGGACTCAGTAAATGAGGTTCACTCACACTGGAGTCGACGAAACGAACAGACAAAGCATGTCTGTGATGCCCGAGTTTTACCCTGTGTTCTGTAATTAGTGGCACTGGGAACAAATAGGTGATGGTAAGATGGAGAATTACCAGTCGGGGCAATGATAGTACCCCTCCACCTCAACGGAAACCTCAGGGCAAGATCTTCCAGGCTTGTCCGGATGGTCCTGGTGGAAGTCCTGGATAAGGGAAGGGTCCAGTATGAAGGAACTGGGAATCCAGGGAACTCTGGGACGTATCCTTTCCAGTCAACCAGGTATTGGAGGCCCCTGCCCCGACGGGGCACATCTAGTAGCGGTCGGACGGTGTAGGCCGGATGGTTGTCGATGATCCGGGCGGGTGGAGGGGGTTTCGGTCGGAGGACACAAGGGGCTGACGGAAAATGGGAAGCATGAAAAGTAGGGTGGATGTACATTGATCTTGGGAGTTAAAGTCGGGCCGTTGTGGGACTGATGATACTTTCGAACTCGAAAGTTCCCAGGAAGCGAGGGGCGAGTTTCTTAGCTCGTTTTTCAGAGGGATGGCTTTGGATGAAAGCCACACCATCTGCCCAGGTCGATACTCAGGCGCAGGAGTCCGGTATCGATCGGCAATCCTCCTATTGCGATCGGCTGATCTGAGCAGGGTCGTGCGTGTATCCTCCCAAACCTTGCGGCACCGATCGATATGGGACTGAACAGACGGCACCGCAATCTCCTCTTCTTGCTCGGGGAACAGCGGGAGTTGCTACCCAAACGAGCACTCGAAGGCAGAACTAACCAAAGAGTTTTGGGCGTATTCAACCCACGCAAGGAGGTCATTCCAGGTAGGCAGGTTGTTGGTTGTTATACAACGCAGCGGCGCCTCCAAGTTGAGGTTGACCCGTTCCGTTTGCCCGTTCGTCTGTGGGTGAAAGCTGGGTGAGAGGCTGACCGAGGCAACTAATGGCTTGACAGAAGGCCTTCCATACCTGCGAGATGAATTGGTGACTTCGATCGTAGTCAAAGTCCGCGGGGATTCCGTGGTGGCGGCAGATGTGGCGGACTAGAAGGTATGCGACTTCCTGAGCAGAAGGGAGTTTAGGGAGGGCTAGAAACAGCACGGTCTTGGAGAACCGGACTACCACGGTGAATACGGTGGTGTTTCCGTGAGAAGAGGGTTGACCGGTGACGAAATCTTGAAACGCCGAGACACACAAATCTGAGTGTGAACCCAAATCCGTGTGCACCCCATGTTCAACCATACCCCTCAAACGGCTCACATCACCAAATCCATGTGCACCCCATGTTCAATAACATCCTTCAATCTGCGCACATCACCAAATCCGTGTGCACCACATGTTCAACAACACCCCTCAATCTGTGCACATCACCAAATCCGTGAGTACCCCATGTTCAACAACACCCCTCAATCTGTGCACATCACCAAATCCGTGTGCACGCCATGTTCAATAACACCCCTCAATCTGCGCACATTACCAAATCCGTGTGCACCCCATGTTCAACAACACCCCTCAATCTGCGCACATCACCAAACCCGTGTGCACCCCATGTTCAACAACATCCCTCAATCGGCTCACATCACCAAATCCGTGAGTACCCCATGTTCAACAACACCCCTCAATCTGCGCACATCACCAAACCCGTGAGTACCCCGTGTTCAACAACACCCCTCAATCTGCGCACATCACCGAATCCGTGTGCACCCCATGTTCAACAACATCCCTCAATCGGCTCACATCACCAAATCCGTGAGTACCCCATGTTCAACAACACCCCTCAATCTGCGCACATCACCATATCAGTGTGCACTCCATGTTCAACAACACCCCGCAATCTGCGCACATTACCAAATCCGTGTGCAGCCATATATTTGACAACCCACACCTAAATTCTGCCGATTCTGAAATTTGCGCACATCATCAAATAAGGGCGGAACCCATAAGCCATATGCACCCCAAACCCGCTGACAACCCACATGCAGATTAGTTTATCCCAAAGTAAGAATAATTTCAAACCATTGACGAAATGAACCATAATAAGGCACGAGCCTATTTCGTTCAAATCACGTTTATTATTAACGTATTGTCACGTTCCCCGTGACGAGTTAAAGAACCAGCAGAAATGGAAAACACCTTGGAGTCTGGTATTGATATTAAGTAACAGTTGTTATTAGTAATTACGTAATACAGTAATATGAATGTATAGCAATGATTAGAGCGTGTGTGTATAAACAGAAAAACGAGGCTTTTTTATACCAGGGGTAAGTGGATACTGTATTACTAATGATGAGTAAAGTTCGGTTTAGTTTGTGGTATTGAGTCGAGTAGTGATGGAGAGAGAGAGGTGTGCAGTTCTTAAGGTGAGCTCATGCTGTCGATTTTCCCGTTGTCCCCCGAAATCCTTTAGAAGTCACCGAATGTGACCACAACAAAGGTGACCATTCTTCCGTGGTGGAATTATCAACCCAGGCGAGGGTTGGACGCACGAATAACTCCAAACCGGTCACCACTTTTCAACACTGAGAGAGACACTGATCGATCTTCCAAACCCCACCTCTTTGTGGACACAACAAAGCTGATCCAGGGTCCAAAACCGTATGCCTGTGAGTCTATCATCTGACCTTCTATTTATCTCACCATGCTGAACACCAGCTGTCCATCGAGTAACGCCGACCTCAGTCACCATAGCGTCCCACGGGCTGCTCATTATTCTCTCTCATTCTCTCTCTCTCTCTCTCTCTCTGTAAGAACTCACAAGCAGGCGGTGATCTTTTGGAAATGTGAACACGCTGCATTGAAACCATAACATAATTTTCCAAGCATACCTCGCCTCTCTCTCTCTCCTAATAGCAAAGTCTTTGAGTTGGACACCTCCCTCTCTCTCTTTCTTTTTAAAAGCACAGTTGATAGGGACAATTCAGGGCCCCGTCACACCTCCTTCCTTTTAGGAATAACTTTGGCGAAGACGATTTTTTTTATAGATTAACTGTAGATTACAAGGTTTAAAACAATACCTGAATAATCATCAAATAACAGAGCAAAACGTGTACCATTTCCAACTTAACCTTTGGATAAACAATCAGCTGTAATGTTGCCAGTACGTTTCATATGCTTTATTTGGAGGTCATGTTCTTGTAATGTCAGACTCCAGTTTAACAACTTTCTATTCTTACGCTTCATATTAGTCAGAACGACTAACTGGATTATGATCTGTGTTATCCACAAGCGCTCTCTGGGCAGGACAAACATAGACTTCAAAATGTTGAAAGCCAGAATAAGTGATAGCAACTCCTTTTCAACAGTGGAATAATTTTTTTCGGATGAACATTAAATTTCTTTGAGAAATAAGCCTCTGGGTGTTCAATGTCCTCCTCACCTTTCTGTATCAATAATGCCCCAGCAGCTTCGTCACAAGCGTCTGTTGCTACAGAGAATGGTTTTGAAAAACCGGGTGCATTAAGCACTGGGTGATAACACAGGATAGTTTTCTGACTTTCAAATGCATCCTGGCAAAGTTCATTCCATACAAATCTTTTACTCTTCCCTAGGAGTTTTGTGAGGGGGGAGAGCGATATCTGCAAAGTTGTTACAATACTTTTGGTAATACCCTACCATTCCTAAAGACCTCTTTGCTGGTCGGAAGGGGGACCTCAACAATAGCTTGGACCTTGGCTTCTACAGGAGCCAGTTGGCCCTGGCCTACCACACAGCCAAGATACGTGACAGTGGCGTGGCCAAATTCACTTTTACCGAGGTTCACGGTAAAAGTGGCCTTGCACAGCCTTTCAAGCAGTCTTTCTACAGCCACAATGTGCTCCTCCCACGTGTCGTTCCAGATCACTAAATCATCGATATAAGCCCTTGTATATTCTAGACGTCTAATCACAGGATCAATCACCCTTTGAAATGTCCCGGGAACATTTTTCATCACGAAGGATAAAACATTATATTCATACAGCCCAGAAGGTGTGAGAAACGCTGAAATTTCTCTGGCCCTGTCGGTCAAAGGAACACACCAATATATTTTCAGCAAGTCAATGTTTGTGAGGTACGTAGCCTTTCCGACTTTATCAATACAATCATCCACTCTCGGGATAGGATAAGCATCTGTCTTGGTTATTGCGTTGATTTTCCTGTAGTCAGTACAGAATCTCATGTACCGTCCGGTTTAGGCACAAGAATGCAGGGCGCCGCCCAGTCTGAGGTAGATCTCCTCATGATACCGGTTGCCAGCAGGTAGCCAATGTCCTTTTCAACCAAATTGCTTTTCTCCAAGTTCATTCTGGAAGGGTGCTGTTTAATGGGCTGGGCTGGATTTACAATGACATCATGCACTGCAACTGTACACCGAATCGGAACGTCTGGAAATAAACCTTTATGACTTCTAATTAATTCTTTCAATTGTGTTCTCTCTGCAGGCTCCAAATGAAAAACTTTATCAGTAAGGTCTGTCAAAATAATGGAATTCTCAAGTCTTGTTGACACGATATTCAACTTGTTAAAATGATCTTGTCCCCATTATCAGATTCCACGACCTCATTTATTTTTATAACAGTGCTCACTGGTACCATCTTAGAGTCTTAATAAGGTTTCACCATATTTAAATGCATTAATTGGGAAGCCTTCCTCCTATCAGGAGTTTTGATAACCTAGTTCAAAGAATCAGTTTTCTTAATTATTTCCTATGGTCTATAATTTGTGCTTAGCGGGGGTTGGTCACCAGTGGGAGCAGAACCGGAACTTTATCTCCAACTTCAAACACCCGCTCCATCGCCCCATCATACCAATGTTTCATTTTAATTTGGGAGTTTTGCAAAATTTGTTTTTCAAGGTCACACGCCCTATTAATCCCTCCCGGAATTTCAAAACATAATCTATCACACTGGCACACACTGTCTGGTTAGACCACTACGTTCTGAGCAAGGTCAAATGTCTCTCGGGCCTGGGCCGAAAACGAGCTCAAATGGACTAAACCCCAGTGATTCCTGAATAGTGTCCCTCACAGCAAAAAGTAATAAATGTTTTCCGTCCTCACAGTCCCTGTCATTCTCCTGACAGTAGGTTTTAATCATAGTCTTTAAGGTGGAACGAACCCGCCCCAAAGCCCCTTGAGACTCCGGGTGGTAGGCAGATGACACAATTTGCTTCGCTCCCCAGCTCTGAAGCTATTTGCTGGAATGTTCCTGAAGTGCAGTTACTCCCCTGATCCGATTGAATTTCCTTCGGCAGACATACCAGTGTGAAAAACTTGCTGGGTGCCTTAACCACAGTCTTTGCCAGGATGTTTCTGAGAGACACGGCTTCAGGGAACCAAGAAGCGGCACACATGATTGTTAACAAGTACTGATGACCAGCTGCAGTCTTTGCCAATGGGCCGAAACAATCCACAATGAACCTGGAAAAAGATTCACCAAAAGCAGGTATCGGCCGAAGCGGCGCTTTTGGGATGGCCTGATTAGGTTTTCCCACCACCTGGCACATATGACACCCTCTGCAGGAATTGACAATATCCTTCCTCACGTTAAGCCAATAAAACACACTCATCATCCTATGTACTGTCTTCTTTACTCCGAAATGTCCTCCTCGAGGCATCTTGCAGGTCAGGTTTAAAACTTCAGCCCTGTAAACCTTTGGTACTACTACCAGGTGCACAATAGCGCAATCCTCATTTGCAAGCACAGTAGCGGGTCTCCACTTACTTATCAATACCCCATCTTTAAGGTAAAATCCCACTGACTCATTCTGAATTTCATCCTCAGAGAGCGCTCTCTCTTTTAAAGCCACAATTTCAGGATCTTTATTCTGTTCCTGTATAAATTCCTTTCTCGAAAAGGACAAATCTTTCTCATTCATCTTATTCTCCTCGGCCTTACTCCCCTCTGATCCTGTTGATAAAGGGAAGGTCGGAAAGTCTCGGACAAATCATCATGAGCATCTGCAGACTTCTCCGACATGCCTCTAGTCACCGCGCATGCGGGGTGTACATCATCATCTATGGGCGGGTCCTCCGCAGCAGCAGGCTTACTCGGGAGATAAACATCCCTACCTGCAAGATCATTACCGTCATTGTCTATCGGTAGTTCAGATCGTACCCCTATCGTGACTGGTCTGGACATTAAGTCGCATTTTAAAACTATCTTAGGCAAAGGCACGGCCTCAGTCCCCTTTCCATTACCTTTGATAATATTCACCTCACCGGTCACCGTCTCCAAAACACTCTTTAGTAATAATGACTGAAAAGCTCCAGTATCCCTCCAGATTCTCACTGGAGCCGGATTTGGCCCCTCCTTCACAGACACAAACCCATTTGAAATAAATCTCGAGTCCTTCTTGAACGTGGTAAGACCCCTTCTTCCTCAGCGATATTTTAACCGGCTGGACACAAGCATTTGGGGTTGTCGCCGGTTCTTTTCTCTTATCCCTTTTTTGAGTGAAACATTTAGCTGCCATGTGACCGGGCTTCTTACAATAGAAATACATTAAACTGGGAAATTTTCCCCCGACTGGTTTTCTTCCTTCTTACTTTTGTCATTAGTTCCCGGTTTATTTTCTGGTTTAGCCAGTGGGCTATCTCTATTACCCTATGGGTAACTCCTGTTCGGAAAAATACCTAACATTATGAGTTAAGGCACACCCGTCTGCTACCCTAGTCACTGCCTCTTTTTCGTTCAAATACGTCTTGATATTGTCATGGACACAGTTTTTAAATTCCTCAGTCAGCATCAACTCCCTCAAATTGGTAATGTCCCCCTTAGCCCCTTTTGAGGTAAACTAACGATCAAACTGCACCCATTTTTCATGGACAAATTTCACATACGTTTGGCTCCCGGACTTCCTCAAGTCCGTGAACTTTTGTCTATACGTTTCCGGCCCCAACTCATGGGCTTTAATCAATGGATCTTTCACTGTATCATAATTCCTTGACTGTTCCAGGGTCAGGGCAGAACACGCCTGCTGAGCCTTCCCCTTCAACACACTTTGTATCATGACAGCCCACTGATCCCTCGGCCACTTCCGAGTCTGGGCCACCTTTCAAAGTGTAGGAAATACCGGTTAATCAGCTTCATCAAATGGTGGTACTAACTTAATTTCTTGGCTGACATTAAACGGTACCATCAGCTACTCATCACTGCCTGGCAACTGTACCTCATTGTATCCTCTCTATGCTAGTCAGCTCGTACTGCCACCGCTTGTCTGCCACCCTAGCCTCGTGTAACGTCTGTTTTTCTGCTGCGACAGCCTCGAGCTGTTTTACTCATAACTCATAGTCATACTTCATTTCTGCTGCCTCAAGCTGAACCTCAGCCTCAGTAAGTACTTTACCTTCAAGAAATATCTCCAACACCTCCTCTTCGAATTTCCCCTCGGTTACATAATGCTGTGCTAGTATCAGCTATATCTGAGGCTTCTTCATGTGAGTAGTCACTTTAATCTTTAATTTACGAGCAATCCCCATCAGTACATCCCTCTTAGCATCATCCAACGCATCCAGGGTCGGTTCTGCTACAAACGTATTAATCACAATCTGCAATTTTTTCTGTTTTTACTCACAACCAAATCAAATGGGATTTTCCCCAAACAATTGAAACAAGCTCTAAATAAATTGTAAAATCCCGGATGAGCCCCCAATTTCTGATGTATCCCGTCACGGATTAAACAACCAGCAGAAACGGAAAGCACCTTGGAGTCTGGTATTGCTCTTAACTATTTATCAGTAACTAGTAATTAATTGGTATTTATTAGTAACTACGTAATACAGTAATACAAATGTAGATATATCAAACAGGTTAGCAATGTTTATGTGTGCGCGCGTGTGTGTGTGTGTGTGTGTGTGTGTGTGTGTGTGTGTGTGTGTGTGTGTGTGTAAATAGAAAAACCAGGATTTTATAAACCTATGGGTAAGTGAATACAGTCTCACGATGATGAGTAAAGTTCAGTTCAGTTTGTGGTATTGAGTTGAGTACAGATGGAGAGAGAGATGTGTAGTTCTGTATTGAGCTGATGCCGTCGATCCTGATCGATCCTCCCAAACCCACCTTTGTTTGGGCAGAACAAAGCTCATCCAGTGCCCAAAACCTTGTGTCTGTGAGTCTATCATATGACCTTCTATTTATCTCACCATGCTGAACACCAACTGTCCATCAAATAACACCGCCTTCAGTCAGCATGGCGACCCACGAGCTGCTCATTGCTCTCTCTCTCTCTCGCTCTGTATGAACTCACAAGCAGGCGGTGTCCTTGTAGAAATGTAAACACGCTGCAGAGAAATCATAACATCATCTTCCAAGCATTGTTCACCTCTCTCTCTCTCTCTCTCTCTCTCTCTCTCTCTCTCTCTCTCTCTCCCTCTCTCTCTTAATAACAAGGTCTCTGTGTTGGACACCTCCCTCTCTCTCTTTCTTTTAAAAGCACAATTCATAGGGACAATTCAGGACCCCGTAACAGTTCCTATGAAATACCCAAATTCCAGATTCGCCATATCTCCAGATCTGCAGACGTCCCGCATCAATGAGGACCTCGCAAACGGTGCGCACTTCGAAATCCGTATTCAATGGCACATCTATGCACGTCCCGAAACCCGCTGATAAAATATCTCTAAATGACACAACTTCCAGATTCGTCTCAACTTGAAATTCGCAGTCTCCACAAATCTGTCAGAACTCCGAAATTGTCTTACCCACCGCAAAATCTATTTGCATCCCCAAATCCGTGTGCATATTATTAAATTCTCACAGATTTTATAGCATTTCTCCGGTCCACTGGAATGTCAGTAAAGACATGATTCTCGTATAAGGTGAGATGTGCGTACTTCAATAATACAGTTAATTTCATATTTGAACTGAACCACAAACACAGATGGACACGGGCACTGGCATGCACAGAAAGACATCGTATCTCACACACAACATAAACACAGTCTTTCCCACAGGCAGACACAGAGAGAGATACGCACACATATACGAACAATGATGTAACTGGAACTACACACACAAAAGCATATGAACGTGTGCACACGCAACAGACTGTGGAATCAGACTGTGTCAACGCACACAGAGAGGGTCAGACGAGCAACGAAACAGATACAAAGAAACATAATCACCAACAGAGATGCAGACCAGGACACAGGCAATTATAGAGGAGCTCAAACACGGACTCCCCCTTTAGGCAGTTCTGGGTAGGTCTGTAGTCCAGTGTAGTTTTTTTCAGTGTTGTTTTCACGTAGTTCAGTGTTGTTTTCACGTAGTTCAGTGTAGTTTTTGTACTGTTTCTTGCAGCACCATGATCCTGAAAAACGTTGTCTCATTTTTACTGTGTACTGTTCCAGCAGTTGTGGTCGAAGTGATAATAAAAAGTAACTTGACCAGACTTGACTTAGACACAGACAAACACACATGCACGGAGACGCTGATAAAAACACAACTACACAGAGGCATACAGAGAGCCGTGCCGTGAAACACGCACATACAAAGGCAGCTGATACAAACAACCACACACAAACACAGAATCAGGTTGGAACACACATACACACCCACACACGACAGACATAGAAACACACTTACAGACACACAAGCATGCGACATCGCAGATACAAACACACACACAAGCGGGCGCGCACTAATACACACATACACACACACACACACACACACACACACACACACACACACGACAGACGTGGAAACACGCTTACAGATACACAAGCGGGCGCGCACTAATACACACACACGCACACACACGACAGACGTGGAAACACGCTTACAGACACACAAGCGGGCGCGCACTAATACACACACACACACACACACACACACACACACACACACACACACACACACACAATCACACCAGACGCGCACACAGACACCCACACATATAGATATACTGTCAAAGGGATAAACAGCCACGGATGGACACACATCGTCAACTAAATTTTCTTCTCCCCCTCTTTAGCTCTCTGTCATGTTCTTTGGCAGCTGAGAGGTGTTACATACTCACCCCCGAGTTAGACTGCTGAGTTTGCAACCCATGGAGTGAGGTAAGGAATCGGTCCTGGTGAAGTTGATGGATAGTGTTTATTCATCACCACATACAGACACCTTCTCGGTAGAGTCCGCCAGACTCAAAATGTATCAGGGGTTTATATGGCGGAGGAGAATGGCAACAGTAGGTCATTCAATACAATTTCTCAAGCCACAATGACATAATTTACTTCAATATTTTGTTTCTGACGACGGATCCTTTAAAGTCCATATTTACATTGGATTCACATTCAATTGATACACTTCCGCCGGTTCAGTCAACTTTTTTTGGGACAAACATATTAAGGCAAATGATTAAATATTCTGAGAAGAGAGAACACAAATGTCCGGTTACTGTTGTGAGGGCTGATGCACCGACAGTCGGGAATGTAGGGAGACGGGTGATCTGTAGTAGTTAGGATGTGGTGTCATGGTTAGCACAACACTCTGGGCCGAAAGCTCTCTTCTTGTGCTTTACCTTTCTCCGTTTAAGGTATAAGACAAATAGAAGGCAGCAAAGTTTATTTTCACAGAGCAAACGTTATGGTGATGAACGTAGACATACTTTAAACCCAGGGAAATGTTTTCATACATCAGGTATCCTGAGAAAGTTTAGTGGTAATCAGGAAAGAAGGAAGAGATTGCATTCAAAGCAATCGCACAAAATGCAGGAGGAACTCAGCAGGCCGGGCAGCATCAATGAGAAAGAGCAAGCAGTCGGCGCTTTGGTCCGAAATCCTTTATCAGGACGGAAGAGAAGAGAATTAAGAGCAAGAAGGTGGCGGGAAGGAAGGAAAACGTACAAGGTGGTAAGTCAAAGTTGAGTGTGGAAGTGGTGAGGTACAGAGCTGGGAAGGTAATTCGTGAAGTAAATAGTTGTTTGGAGAAGGAGAAGTCCGATAAGAGAGAGTAGAAGACCATGGAAGAAAGGCAAGCAAACCTGAGGGAGTTGTAATACCGAAATACTGAAAGAGATAAGGGAGTTCCGGAAAGAAATAGAGCAGCAGCTCCGTGATATTAAGGCAGAGCTCGCCAGCGTTAATCAAAAAAATACCGGTGTCAGAGACTCGCTTTGAGAAGGTGAAAGATCGCGTTCAAAACGTGGAACGGATACTGAGCAAGACAATAAAAATAATACGTCACCAAGAAGGGAAACTGCTTGACTTGGAGGGAAAATCACAGCGGAAAAATATCAGAATCTACAACGTTCACGAAGGAGCGGAGGGCCGGTCAATGACGGAGTTTGTCGGAAAGTTACTGCGGGACGCGCTGGATCTTTCCGCGGCTGTGAAGCTGGAAGTCGAAAGAGACCACCGCGCGTTAGTCCCAAAACCCACCCAGGATAGAAAGCCACGCTCAATAATAATTAAATTCCTTCGGTTCAGCACCAAGGCGGAGATTCTACGAAGGGCTTGTGGTAAGAAGAAAGTGTTTTTAGAGGATACATTAATATATTTCGACCAAGATTACCCATACCCCGCGGTACTCCAGAAACGCAAAGAATACTCCGAAGTAAAGCGAGTATTAAAGCAAAATAAGATTAGATTTCAAACTCCGTACTTTGCTAAATTTCGAATGTTTTATGACAACGGGACGCGGTTGTACCAGACAGTGGAAGAGGCGACTACAGACCTGAATGCCAGAGGGTTGCCCGTCAGCATGACCAAAACGAAGGGAAGCCTGGCTGAGGTATTGTCCCGCTCGGCTTGGGAATTAGTGCGAGAAACGAGAAGGCAGGAGACGGGAGGAGGCCAAGAGAAACATATCAGTAAGAGACCGGGAGTTTCCCAAAGACAGTCATCATCCTCTTCAGAAGAGCCATAAGCTTTGGCTGACTTTGAAAATGTTTAGAAGCTAAACTGAAGCAAAAATATATGGTGATATACCTATCTCGAGAAATACTTATTATAAATGTGGATTTTATATTAGTTGTTATTCTTTATTCGCTCACTTACTCCTTTTTACCCACCAAAATGAGAGTATATATCTGTGTGTGTGTGTGTGTGTGTGTGTGTGTGTGTGTGTGTGTGTGTGTGTGTGTGTGTGTGCGTGCGTGCGTGCGTGTGTGTGTGTGTGTGTGTGTGTGTGTGTGTGTGTGTGTGTGTGTGTGCGCGCGTGTGTGTGTGTGTGTGTGCGCACGTGTGTATATATATATATTTGTGAGTATATATGTATAGGAGGAGTACACAGTGAATCCTTTTCTGTGTAATGGATGTGTTCATTGACTTTTATGAATATTGCAATGGGGGCCCTCAACTCACAAGTAGAGGGCTAATGTCCCCACAATTGGACATTAGCTCAACGCTGGGTCATCTACCAGAGACCTCAGCCTTGGACTCACATATTCGTTGCCATTTTTGCTATTATTTCAGTTTCTTGGTACTTATTTGTTCGGGTAGAAGATCGATTAAGTTTTATTCTAATTTCAATGATACACTGACAGATAAATACAGATGGCTAAGGACAAGGTAAAATTCATTTCATTTAATGAAATTGACTGTTAAATCCTATCAAACGTAACAGAATTTTATCCAAAATGAAAAAAAGAACAAGCCCATGTAGTGTATTTACAGTAAACTCATTTAAGTAATAATGAGCATTAAAAAAAAACAAAAGAGAATTGGCTTCACTAATCTGTTCTTCTCCTCATATAAATCAAGGCATAGGAGAGGAGTCGCTATTCTTATCTCAAGTAAGCTAAATTTTGAAAGGAATATTCGAAATGGGAGATAAAGAAGGCAGATATATTCTGGTAAGGGAGAATATAGACGGCAATTCAGTTACTTTATTTAATATATACGCATGCCAGGGAAGTGATATTGGTTTCTTTCAGAAAATTACTGATATTGTGGTAACGGAAACAGAAGCTCTCCTGATATGTGGGGGAGACTTAAATTTACAATTACAACCAAACTTAGACTCTTCCAACAGAAAAACCTATGAAACAAAATCTTTACATAAAAAAGTTAATACACTTTTTGAGGATGTTAGTTTAATTGATATATGGAGGGACCTTTTCCCTGACAGAAGGGATTACCCTCACTATTCTGCTCCTCATTCTGTATATACAAGAATAAACTATTTCATAACATTTGGAAAAGACAAAGACAAAATGAACACCTGTGGAATTGGGACAATAGATGTCAGTTGCCATGCACCTATATATTTATCTGTTGATTTTGACCGACAACCAAAGAATACCATTTGGAAATTACATTCACGTCTAATGCATGATCCGTACTTTAAGGAACAAATGAAAAAATAAATTGGTCTCTACCTAGAATTTAATGATAATGTAGAGGTTTCACCTCTCATTTTATGGGATACTCCGAAGGCGGTCTTAAGAGGGAAAATTATAGCGATGTCTTCATATAAGAAAAAAATAAGGAATAAAACATTAGAGGAATTACAAAATAGGCTGAAGGAACTAGAGAAAAACACAAATTGAATTTGGCACAGGATACGTTAGAGGAAATTAAAAGAATTAGGAATGAAATAAATAATTTGGCTCCGCAAGAAATCAGGAAAATCTTAATGTTTCTGAAACAGACACATTATGAAAGTGGATCGAAATCTATAAATATACTGGCGTGGAAACTGAAAAAAAAAGATAGCAGAAATTACAATTCATAGAATTAGGGACCCAAGAACGTAAATGATATAAAATAAGCTAAGTGAAATTCAAGCTTTTGAAGTGTTTTACAAAACTCTATATTCCAAAGTTCCAGGGGGAAGCAATACACAAATAAACACCTTCTTGAATTCTCTAGAGTTACCCACTTTAAGCGAAAAACAAAATAGAAGGACGACGGCTGACAAAACTGACGTTGAATTAAAAGCTGCAATTAGTAGTCTTAAATTAAGCAAGTCACCAGGATCAGATGGGTATACGGCAGACTGGTACAACGAATTAAAAAATGAGTTAATTCCCTGTTTTACTCCCCACACTGAACTGGGCTCTAAAAAATGGCACAAATGCCACCCAGTTGGATGGAAGCGATAATCTCAGCTATTACGAAAGAAGGCAAGGATAAAATAGAATGCGGGTCATTTCGACCAATATCTCTTCTTAATGTAGATTATAGGTTATTTACCTCCATCATGGCCAAACGATTAGAGGAGTTTCTCCCCATACTGATACCTAATGATCAGACAGTTTTTGTACGACAACGCCAGACACAAGCCAATTATGGGTTATGGATCATATACAAAAAAATAAAATCGAAGCAGTAGTGATAAGCGTGGACGCTGAAGAATCATTTGATTCGGTTAATTGGAATTTTCTTTACAGAGTTTTACATAGATCTGGTTTCCAAGACACAAATATTAAAACTATACAGATATATATATGACAATCCTACGGCTAGGATTTAAATCAACGGATATTCATCAAACAGTCTTACCCTAGAAAGGGGCGAGAGACAGGGTTGTGCAGGGTTGTTTCACCACTACTCTTCGCGTTATATCTGGAACCATTAGCTCAATACATCAGACAAATATGAAGATATATATGAAGATACCAGGGGAATTACTATTAAAGGGACAGAGCATCAGTTGGCTTGTTATACTGATGACATTTTGATCTATTTAGGGCAACCAACATATTCTTTACCTAAACTTATGCAATCCTTTGAAAAATATGGTCAATTATCAGGATAGAAGATCAACATAGGTAAAACCCAATTACTTTCATATTACTATAGCCCACCAAGAGAAATTGAAAGTCGATACCCCTGGGCATGGCACACCGAGTCTTTCAAATATATAGCCATCATTATGCCAAAAGATTTTGCGAAATTATCAGAAAGTAATTATCAGCCTTTATATTAAAAAAATTAAGGAAGATGTGGCAAGATGGAGCCTGATTCTTTATTTCAATCTGAGTTCAAGGATTGAGTCTATTAAAATGAATATACTGCCCAGACTGTCCAGGATCTGTCAGACCCTAACAATAGAGATTAATCAAAATCAATTCAATGAATGGAACAAGATGCTATCAAGGTATATTTGGCAGGATAAAAGGCCTAGAGTTCGTCTCAAAACTTTGCAATTAGCAAAGAAAAAGGTGGGGGGGGGGGGTTCTTGCCTTCTCTTGGAGACTATTATTTTGCAGCACAGTCGAGAGCTGTGATATGTTGGTGCAACCCATCATATGATGCTCAATAGAAAAAAACATTGAGGAGCTGGTACTTTCCATACCCTTACAAGCAATTTTGGCTGATGACAAACTGCAAAACCACATAAATACTATTGATAACCCACTGTTGAAATTGACTCTTAAAATATGGAAATCTACTATAAAAGAATATAATCTAGAGGGAGATTTTGCAATTCATAAATGGTGTGTATATGACTCTGATTTCACACCATATAAATTGGATGCTGGACAGCTAAAGGAATAATAGTTTTTTGCAACATAATGAAAGAAGGAACACTGTTCGGTTTTGAAATACTTAAAGAGAAG
This sequence comes from Hypanus sabinus, assembly GCF_030144855.1. Taxonomy (NCBI): domain Eukaryota; kingdom Metazoa; phylum Chordata; class Chondrichthyes; order Myliobatiformes; family Dasyatidae; genus Hypanus; species Hypanus sabinus. The sequence goes on from NW_026779009.1 coordinate 767,426, forward strand.
CACATATTAGAAAAACAAGATTTTTATCGGTATATAAAGATGCGACAATACGTTAATAAGACGCTTAAAAATGTAACCAAGGCAAATGCATGCTTGACAGAGCTCCTGAGAAAAGCATATAATTCAGATAATGGCAGTAGAATCATTTCAAGCATGTATAAGGAGTTGTCAAATCTTAGAAATACATTCGACTTCATACAGTAAAACAAAATAGCAGGAAGGAGGGATAATTATATCTGAGGAAGAATGGATAACAATATGGAAATATAAATGTAAGTGTAACAGTTCACAGAAATGGAGGGAGTTTGGCTGGAAAAACTTGTTAATATATTTTATAACATCCTCTCAAAAATCCCATTATAATAGTAAACTCCCTGTTTGCTGCAGAAATCGTGGAAATCAAAATGCAAATTATTATAATATTTTTGGGACAGCCCTGTAATCAAAAACTGTTGCAGGGGGATACAAAATACCCGAAAATACAACTTTAAATGTGAAATACCCTTGGAGAGTAAGACCATATATTTTGGATATATACCTCAAGAATAGTTGAAAAGAGATAAATATTTAATGAATATACTGTTGGTGGCTGGTAAAAAGACTCTTACTAGGAAATGGTTATCACAGGAGAGCCCACCTTTAAATACATGGATGGAAATTACAATGGATATAAAGCTGGAACAATTTGATTCATACTGGGAAAAATGGTTTAACTACATAATGTTTCCTAGGCCTGATTTTATTCTCACAAATCAATGAATACGTTGTAAAAAAAAATCACTCCCTACTTGTACATAGTTCTTTCCTTTTGCTTTTCCCCCCACTCTTTTCTATAAGTGTATACCCCAGATAAATACTTTGTGAAGATTTTGTGATATCTATGATTATATGATATATATGTACAATGTCTGAAATACATCTTATGGAAATATTTCTTTGATGAACAATAAAAAAAGTAAATTACAAAACAAAAAAAATGTGAGCGTTCATTTGATTTCTAGCATCTGCAGATTTTCTCGTGATTGAGGTTGGATTCAGATGAGGTGCGATCACAACTGGCGAAGCATCAGAGTGAGGGGTAGTTTTCCTCCAGAGGATCTTCTATATGAATTCCTCCATCGATGGACGGAAGCCGCACCGACACTAACAAGAGGGGGTGAGCTGGGTCTGATGGTGTTTTGAAACAATGTTCCCTTTGCTGGATGAATGCCTCTCCCAATTTCCAGCCTTTAGTAACATCACATTATCCATTATTTGCCGTTTCACAATTATTTCAATTAATTTATCACTATCGGTCACTGTGGGGATTGCACATATCTGACGTAATCGTTTTGAGAATAATTTTAAAATCTTTTTTCAAAATCTGTTGAAGTCTGTCCCTGTGGAGTCGCTACATGGTAATAAAACCGTCGTCTTATGCTGCCTTAACATTTCATTCCGAGAAATCGCCGGTAGCACGGGGGACGAATCACCGGGCAAAGAAAATGTCTTCAATGTGGGATAGTTACAGGAGTGTGCAGAAAATATTGTACGTGTTCATTGCCGTCATCGGAGTTCCTGGTGAGTGAGCACACCTCATGTCTGGTATTTCTGAGTATTAACCTGTTTCCGATCAGTTTTCAAGCTTCCAACTTGATGACTATTGCTCATATATCCGTCAGAAATATCAGTCCTGTCAATTCGATATGTGATTTTTAATAACTCATGACAAATGAAACAAAGCGTTTGTCTCTCCTCTGCCACAATCGATCGACTTGCACTGTGTTCGTGTCTTTAATGACATATTATCCAGAATAGTCCCATCGCAGCTCTCTAACTGGAAAGGTTTTAATGGGAATCCGTCCAGATTTATACCTCTGCAGGAGAAAGGCACTTTCCTCCGAAGATGGGACTGCGAGGGTTTTAAATCGTGAAGTTGACTGTCTCTGCAATATTTATGAGACTGAACACCTGGTCCTGTGTTTTATGTCTCCCTACTGAGTCTGGCATTGTCGGATTCCACTGTCTGCTGGTCAATATTTGGGTCTTATCCCCTGAATCAGTGTCCTCGCACACACTGAAGTGTGTTATGGAATTGCGCTGCGTTGTAGAATTAATCCAGTAACGGAGCCACTCAGCCTCTGTTTACTAAGTTGACCCGGCATTCCCTCTGAGACCCGTCGTAAATTGGGGCATCGTTTCGTCCTGAAGAAGGGCCCGACACGGTCAGTGTTTGTTCAATTCAATAAAAGCTCTTGAGCTGCCCTGACCATCCAGTGCTTTGTGTGCGTTGCCCCTCCTCAGCCCCACCAGATGCCGAGTTCCTCGCGGCCTGCTCAGTCACGGCTCAGTCAGAGAAACCGGCCCCCATCAGCGATGGAATCAGGATTAGCATCGATCGCTGTCGTTCATGCAGCTGGTTTTTAGCACCGAAAATCAGTCACACATCGTCTTATTTGCACAGTGAATAAAAGAGTTCAGAGATAGTGTGAGGCGCGTCAGATGTTAGAATATCAGCTGTTTACACATTCTCACACATTAATTAGCCGAAACCCGGTAATTGTGTTCAGTAATGCCCAGTGTCTGTTATGTTCTCCCGTCTGACTGTCTCTGTATCTCTCTCTCACTTTCGCCATGTCTCTCTCTCTCTCTCTCTCTCTCTCTCTCTCGCTCTCTCTCTCTCTCTCTCTCGCTCTCTCTCTCTCTCTCAATCTCTCTCTCTCTCTCTCTCTCTCTCAATCTCTCTCTCTCTCTCTCTCTCTCTCTCTCACTCTCTCTCTCTCTCTCTCTCTCCCTCTCTCTCTCTCTCTCTCAATCTCTCTCTCTTTCTCTCTCTCTCACTCTCTCTCTCTCCCTCTCTCCAGTGAATTTAGTGGCGATCGTGATCCTGTCCCGGGGAAAGTGCGGCCTCTCCGCTTGCACCACTCGCTACCTGGTGGCCATGGCAGCAGCCGATCTACTGACTATTGTCTTCGAGATCATTCTGTTTCGAATGAAAAAATATTACTTTATGTCCAGTTTTCTGAGCATCACCCCTGTGTGCAGTGTTAATGAGGTGCTGAGGTTCGCAGCCACGGACTGTTCTGTCTGGTTCACCGTCACTTTCACCTTTGACCGGTTTGTCGCCATTTGCTGCCAGAAGCTGAAAACAAAATATTGCACCGGGAAAACTGCGACTGTGGTTCTAACAGCAACAGGTGTACTATTCTGTCTGAAAAACATTCCCCGTTACTTCATCTGGGAACCCAAATTTTTCATAGATAATCGACCGTGGTCCTGTGAACTTAAGGGCCATATTATTAGTAATCCCGGCTGGGTAGGACAGGCTTGGCTGGAGACTGTTTTAACTCCGTTGATCCCTTTCGTTGCGATACTGCTGCTCAACGCCCTGACAGTCAGACACATTTTGGTGGCCAGTCGGGTCCGTAAGGGGCTGAAGGGTCAGAGCAAGGGGGAGAACCGCAGTGACCCGGAGATGGAGAGCAGGAGGAGGTCTGTGGTTTTACTCTTCACCATCTCCGGGAGCTTCATCCTCCTGTGGATGACACTGGTTATAAATTTCATATATTATCAGGTGAAAGCAATCGGTTTCAATTTCAATGATTCCGAATGGATATTTCATGAGGTCGGCGTTTTGATGAGGAATTTCAGCTTGTGCACGAACACATTTATTTACGCGGTGACTCAGTCGAAATTCAGGGAGCAGGTGATCAGCGCGGTGAAATACCCGATCACCTCGGTGGTTCAATTCATTAATAAAGTCGCGGCCTGAGCGCAACCCAGATGCAGTTTCAATGCATCCAGTCCGGGCTCCAGATCTTCTCATCCACCCTCTAGTCTCCAAGCTGTTATTGCCGGGAGGTCGTCCTGTTGAAAGGGGCATTGGAAGCAGCAGTGCTGTGGACCGCGAGAAAATGGAGGGAGATTGGAAAGTACTTGCAAGAGAGAGCCGTCTGGGATAGGCTGAGTGGAGTGCTTGCGTGGGAGCTGGGCAAAGAGAGACTGTGAGATCGTGAATGTTTTGTGTGTGTGTGTGTTTGTGTGTGTGTGTGTGTGTGTGTGTGTGTGTGTGTGTGTGTGTGTGTGTGTGTGTGTGTTTGTGTGTGTGTGTGCACTTGAGAGAGAGAGAGAATGCAGAAAATGTTTACGAAGTTTTTACCAGTAAAAGGTGATCTGTGTTATAGAGAGAGGCTGGTCCTGCATCAAAGTTAGAAGAATGAGAGGCAACCGAACGGAAAGGATTAAGATTACAAGTGCTCAGATAGGCAACGCACAAAATTCTTGTGGATTTGAACAGGTCAGGCATCATCGACCGAGAACTCTAATTCGTCGACCTTTCGGGCCAAGACATATCTTCAGTCCCCAATCTCTAATCTGGCATTCAATCTCCACACCCGCTGCCCATTATTACACAAACACATCACTGTCCTTCATTCCTAATCTGACCTCTAACATGCAGCACCCCGAGCTAAATCATCATCTGAATTCGAACTTCCTATATCTGACGTCTAATGCTTCATGTGACGTCTATCTACCCCAACGCAGCTGTCCCTAAACCACATTCTGACTTCTCACTCCATATATTCCTGTCCCTAAACCCATCATGATATCCAACTCGCCCATATGCTTATTACTAAATCCAATTTGATCTTTAACTCCTTCAGAAACCTGCCTCTATACCTCAACTGACTTCTAAATCCCCAAACCCCTGTCACCAAAACTAAATCTGTCCTTTCACAATATTCCAACCCAATCCCCGATCCTAATCTGCACTGTTACCTCCGACATCCCTGCCCCTTACCCTAATATGAAAATTAACTTCCAAACATCCAATTCCTTAAATCATAAACTGAACTCTAAATCCCCTCAACACTGTCCTAAACTTTAATCTTATCTCTAACAAACTCCGGCACCACTCATCTCAACAAGTAATCTCGAATCTAATCAGACCTCCAGCACCACACTTCCCTCTCCGTAAAACCTAACGAGGCATCTGGACCACGATCGCCATGTCCACAAACGCCAATCTGACCTCTAACTCTCCACATCCCTAACCTTAAATATCATATGTCCTCCAACCCAGACACATCACGATCCCTAAACGCTCCACATGTTTGTCTGTAAATCGTGGTCTGAAATCTAAATCCGCATATTCCTGTCCGTTAAGTCTCCTTAAGAGACTTCGATAGTTTAGAGAAATGGGCAAGGAGGTGGCAAATGAAATACAATGTTGGAATGTGTATGGTCATGCTCTTTGCTTGAAGAAATAAGCAGACTATCATTTAGAGGGGAATAGAATTCAAAATGCAGAGATGCAAAGGGATTTAGGAGTCCTTGTGCAGGAGACCCGAACGGTTAACCTCCAGTTGAGTGGTTGGTGAAGAAGGGAAATTAATGCTGGCGTACATAGAAAACACACTGCAGAATACAGGCCCTTCGAACTACCGAGGCTTTACCCACAGCCTTCGATTTTTCTAAGCCCCATGTAGTCATCCAGGCGTCTCTTAAAAAAACTCTGTCTCCGCACATCCGCCTCCACCACCGCCGCCGGCAGACCCTTTCACACACTCACCTCCCTCTCCGTGAAAAGAAAATTATACCTGTCATCTCCTCTGTACCTACTTCCAAGCACCTTAAAACTATGCCCTCTCCTGCTAGCAATTTCAGCTATGTAAAAACCCTCTGACTATCCACTGGATCAATGCCTCTCATCATCATTTACACCTCCATCAAGTCACCTCTCATCTTCCGTCCCTCCAAGGAGAAACTGCCGAGTTCACTCAACCTGTTTTCTTAAGCCATGATCCACAATCCAGGCAACATCTTTGTAAATCTTCTGTGCACCATTTCTATGGTTTCCATGTCCTTCTTGTAGTGAGGCGACCAGAACTGAGCACAGTAGTCTAAGTGGGGTCTGACCAGGGTCCTATATAGCTACAACATTACCTCTCGGCTCTTAAACGCAATCCCACGATTGATAAAGACCAATGTTCCGCTTGCCTTATTAACCACAAACTGCGTAGCATCTTTGAGTGTCCTATGGACTCGGACCCCAAGATTCCTCTGATCCGCAATAAAGCCAAGTGTCTTACCATGAATACTATATTCTGCCATCATATTTGTCCTGCCTAAATGAACCACCTCACAGTTGTCTGTGTTGAACTCCATCCGTCAATTGTCAGCTCAGTTTTTTATCCGATCAACGCCCCGTTGTAAACTCTGACAGCCCTCCACACTGTTCACAACACACCCGACATTTTTGTCATCAGCAAATTTACTAAACCATCCCTCCACATCCTCATCCAGATCATTTACAAAACTCACAAAGAGTAGTGGTCCCAAACGGATCACTGGCCCCCATGCAGGATATAGACCGCCTACAACCACTCTTTGCCTTCTCTGGGCAAGCCAGTTGAGGATCCACAAAGTAATGTTCCCTTGGATTCCATGCCTCCTTACTTTATCAATAAGCCTTGCATGGGGCACCAGATCAAATGCCTTGCTGAAATCCAGATACGCTACATCTGCGGCTTTACCTTCATCAGTCTGCTTAGCCACATCCTCAAAAAATTCAATCAGGCTCGTAAGGCACGACCTGCGTTTAACAAAACCATGCTGACTATTCCGAATCAAATTATGCCTCTCCAAATGTTCATAAATCATGCCTTTCGGGATATTCTCCATCAACTTACCAACCACTGAGGCAAGACTCACTGGTCAATAATTTCCTGGGCTATCCGCACTCCCTTTCTTCAATAAGGGAACAACATCCGCAACCCTCCAATCCTCAGGAACCTCTCCCGTCCTCATTTATGATACAAAGCTCATTGGCAGTGGCTCAGCCATCTCCCCCCCTCGTTTCCCACGTTAACCTGGGCACGTCCCGTCCTGTCCGATGACCTATCCAAAATGAAGCTTTCCAAAAGCTGCAGCACATCCTTTCTTAATATCTGCATTCTCAAGCTTTTCAGTCCACTGCAAGTCACCCCACCTTTTCCATTGCGAATACTGAAGCAAAGTGTTCATTAAATACCTCCGCTATTTCCTCCGGTTCAATACACACTTTTGCATTTTCACACATGATTGGCCCTATTCTATCACGTATTACCCTGTTGCTCTTTTTTTTTGAAAACTTTTTTTATTGCATTTTTAAGTAGTTACAAAGTAAAGTATGAAAAAAATGTATATAACCCTTACCCCCTCCCCTTAACCCCTCCCCCAACTGCCCTATAGAAAAAAAAGAGAAAGAAAGAAAAAAAAAGAAAGAATGCCTAGTTGTTGGAAGATCTCCACATGCTCCATGGAATTCGTAATAACTGTAATATGTATATTTATTTCTTTCCCCAAATAACCAATTGTTTCATCTTCAGAGCATCTATATATTTAATCCTGTCTTTTGTAAATAAGGGCTCCAAATTTTCAGAAATGTTTCATATTTATCTCTTAAATTATAAGTAATTTTTTTCTAATGGAATACAGCCATAGATTTCTTTCTTCCAAGAGTCTATACTTAAATATGTATCCGATTTCCAAGTAACTGCAATAGCTTTTTTGGCTACTGCCAGTGCAATTTTTATAAATTCTTTCTGATATTTATTTAGTTTGAGTTTCGGTTTTATCCCTTCAATATCACCGTTAAATGAGTTTCTTGTAAGAAAGCTATATCTATGTTCATTTTTTTTAATATATGTTAAAATTCTTTTTCTATTTATTGGTCATTAACATTAAAACTTAAAAAATTCAATAAACTAGTCATTATTTTTATTTATGTTACTCCAATCTATAATAATACCTAATCTTTCAACTTTCCTTGTATCCTGGGAAATCTTTTTAGAAATCTCCATGTTGCTATGTGTGTCCCCACCAATCATCCAGGCAAAAGAATAGAAAAAAAAATAGAAAATAAAGAAAAAAACAAAATACCCCCCTACTAATGTTGTGAAAGAAAAAAAAACACAACATTACCCCGCTCTATTGTACGGGTCATGGCAATCGCCATGATTACACGCGTGAATCCCGTAGTAACCGATTCAAAGCTCCCCAGGCCCCCCCAACCCCGCAACATAAAAAGTATATATATAAAAAACATACTATTCTCAATTAATATTTCTAAAATTTTACTTTTCTCCCTTATATCATCCTTAAATGTCCATCAGTTCCATTTGCTTTCTCTGTCTTCGTCTTTAACCATTACATTTAGAAGTCTCTACGTTTAATTAGCGATGAAATGGAAGTTTTTGTGCTGACACCTCCGCATCTTGATAATCAGGAAAAAATATTTTTCCCTCCTCCAAAAAAAATTATCAGTGTTGCTGGGTGACGCATTAAAAACTTATAACCTGTTTCCCATAAAACATTTTTAGCTGGATTAAATTCTTTCTTTTTCTTCAAAAGGTTATAACTTATATCAAGATAAAAAAGAACTGGTTTCTCTGCTATCATCAATGGACCTTTTCTTCTTTTAGCACCTTGGGCAGCCGCCCTCAAAATCTTTTCTTTATCCTGGTATCTTAAACATCTTATCAAAATTGATCGCGGATTTTGATCATCCTGAGATCTTGGTCTTAAGGCTCTGTGCACCCTTTCAATCCCAATTGAAGTTTCTTCTCCCATTTCCAATTTTTCAGGAATCAATTTTTGAAAAAATATTATTGGGTCTTCTCCTTCGGTACCTTCTTTAAGTCCAACAATATTAATATTGTTGCGACTACTAAAATTTTCAAGCTTATCAATTTTTCCCACGAGTTGTTTTCTTTCTGATGTCCAGGCATCATTATCATCTTCCATCTTCTTCATTCTTCCATACATTTCTTCCATTTTGACGTCCAAATCTGTAATTTTCTTTTCCATTTTTTCCTGTTTCTTTGTCATTTTATCAAACATAGCCTCCATATTTATTATTTTTTCTTTAATTACTTTTTGGTTACTTTTAATTACTTTTAATGCATTTAATTTATGCATTATTTGCCTCAATGTCTTTTTTGTATTTTCAGAGGAACTTTCATCTTCATCATCGTCTGATTTTTCCAGAGAGTCCGGCTCTCTCTCAGATTCACTTTCACTGTCGGTTTCAGTCGCTGCTGGGTTTTGTAGTTCTGGCTGCTCTCGTTTGCGCATGCTCATTCCTTTACGCTTGCGCAGTTCTCGTTGATCTTTTCCTTTGGAAATGGCCGATGCTGCCGCGGTCTCCTTTTCTGTTTCACCGGTGGTGTGTTGCACCTGAGTCCGTGGTTCTTCAGTAGAAGTAGGCCTTGATTCTGTTCCAACTTGAGCGGTCTTCGCGGTAGTAGTTTTCTTCGTCCTCTGTTTGTGAGGCATACCTTAAAACAATCCAGAGTAATTTATAAGTAACCTTAAAAAAGTATTAATTAACTTTTCTTCACTTAAACATTAATTTATTAACTTTTTTACGGGAGGGCTGAGTTCCAGCGTCTCGATCCTACGTCATCATGTGACGTCACCCTGTTGCTCCACATCCTTGTAGAATGCCTTGAGGTTTTCCATAATGCTGTCCTTGCTCTCCTAATTTCATTCTTAAACTCCTTCCTGCTAGCCTTATAATCTTCTAGATTCACATTATTACCTAGTTTTTGAATCTTTCGTTAACTCTTCTCTTCTTGTTGACGGGATTTACAACAGCTTTTGTGCACCACGGTTCCAGTACTCTACCATCCTTTCCCTGTCTGATTGGAACGTATCTACACAGAACACCACCAAATATCCACTGAAAATTTGCCACATTTCTTCTGTAGGTTTACCTGAGAACATGTGCTTCCAATTTATGCTTCCAAGCTCCTGCCCGATACCCTCATAGTTCCCCTTACTCCAATTAAACGTTTCCCTAACTTGTGTGTTCCGATCTCTCTCCAATTCTATGGTAAACGAGATAGAATTGCGATCACTATCTCTAAAATACTCTCTCACTGACAGACCTGACACCTGACCAGGATCATTTCCCAATACCAGATCAAGTATACCCTTTCCTCTTGTAGCGTGATCTACGTACATATTGTGTCAAGTAACCTTCAGGAACACTCCTAACAAACTCCACCCGATCTAAACCCCGCAATGTAGGGAGATGCCCAACAATATTTCGGAAAATAAAATATCGAAACAACAACAACCCTGTTACTATTACTCTTTGCAATAATCGTTCTTCCTATCTGCTCCTCGATGTTCCTATTGTTATTCTTTGGTCTACAAAAATCACCCAGTTGAGTTATTGACCCTTTCCTTTCCCTAGCCTCCACCCTCAGAGAAATCGTAGACAACCCATCCACGCCTTCCTCCTGTTCTGCAGCCGTGTCTCTCTCTCTGATCAACAGTGCCACGCCTCCACGGCTTTTGCCTCCCTCCCTCTCCTTTCTGAAACGTCTAAAGCCTGGCACTTGAAGTAGCCATTCCTGACACGGCACCATCCAATTCTCTGTAATGACCACAACATCATAGCTCCAAGTGCTGATCCACGCTCTAAGCTCATCCGTTTTATTCATGATACACCTCGCATTAAAATAGCCTCATCTCAAACCACCGGACTGAGCGAGTCCCTTCTCTGTCACCTTCCTCTAATCCTCCCTTTCGCACTGTCTCCAAACTGTCTCGACTTGTGAGCAAGCATCTCTGTCCTCCGTCACGTCAGTTCGGTTCCCAACCCCTAGCAATTTTATTTTAAACTCTCCCCAATAGCTTTAGCAAACTTTCCCACCAGGACATTGGTTCCTCTCGGATTCAAGTGCAAAGCGTCCATTTGTACCGGTCACTCTGCCGCAGAAGAGATCTCAATGATCCAGAAAGGGGAATCCCTGTCTCCTGCTCCAATCCCTGAGCTACGCATTTATCCTTCATCTCATTCTGTTCCTGAACTTGCTGTCAGCAATCCCGAGTTACTACCTTTGAGGTCCTGCTTCCCTACGCCTTGCATAACTCCCTGTTGTCCTTTTTCAGGACCTCCTCCCTTTTCCTAACTTTTCCCAATATGTACCACGACCTCTGGCTGTTCCACTTCGCACTTCAAGAATCCTGGACGCGATCAGAAAGATCCCGGACCCTGACACCTGGGAGGGAAGCGACAATCCGCTTTTCTTTCCTGCACCCACAGAATCGCCTATCTGACCACCTAACTATAGAGTCCCCTATCGCTGCTACCACCCTCTTCCTTTCTCTACCCTTCTGAGCCACTGGGGCAGACTCTGTGCAAGAGTGGCTTCCCGCAGGTTGGCCATCACCCCCCTACAGTACTCAAGCAGGAATACTTATTGTTAAGGAGGACAGACACTGGGGTACTCTCTATTACTGGCTTCTTGTCCTTCTCTCTCCTAACTGTTACCCACATCACTGTGCCCTGTGGTCCCGGGGTGGCTACCTTCCTAAAGGTCTTCTCTGTCACATGCTCACTCTCCCTGACCAGACGAAGGTCATCGAGCTGCAGCTCCAGTTCCTTAAAGCGGTCTCCGAGGAGTTGCGCTCGATACACCGGGTGCAGTTGTTTTTTACTGGAATGTAAGAACAGGGATGCAATGTTCATGCTCTACAAGCACTCCTCAGATCACACTTAGAGTATTGTGTGCAGTTTTGGGCTCCTTATTTAACTAAAAGATATAATGACATTGGAGAGAGTTTAGAGAATATTCACGATAAGTATTACAGGAATGAACGGGATACCATATGAGGAACGTCTGGCAGCTCCAGGCCTGTTTTCGGTGGAGTTCACGAGAATGCGGAGAAATGTCATTGAAACATTCCAACTGTTAAAATGCTTGAACAGATTAGGTATGGCTACGTTATTTCCCATGATAAGGGATGCTAGGAAAAAAGGACACGACTTCAGGATTGTAGGACATCAATTTTGACCAGACATGCAGAGAAATTACTTTAGAGGGTGGTAAATCTATGGAATTTGTTGCCACAAACGGCAAGTCATTAGGTACCTTTAAGGCAGAGAGATATAAGTTTTTCATTATCCAGAGCATCAAAGGGTATGGGAGAAGCAGTGGAGTGGGGATGACTGGAAGAATTGGATCAGCCCACGATTGAATAGCAGAGAAGACTCGAAGGGCTGAACGGCCTACTTTTCATATATCCTATTGTTTTATGATCTCTATTTTGAATCGGGAGCAAGTTACAGTTACAGCTTGTGATTCAGCTGGGAGCTCAGAGAATTCGACCGTGTAGGTAGGATTTAAGCCTACCTGGTCAATACCTGTGGAGGAGGGGGAACTGCGCAGGCGCGAGTGACGTCAGCTTTTTGCGCACTTTAAAAGGCTGGACTTCTTGTCAGAGCGGGCAGCGGAGTCCGTGGAAGCAGAGTCCTGGGCTTTGGCTAAGTGGGCTTCGGCGTAAGGGGACTTCGGTAAGCTTGTGTGATTGCTCGCTGAGGGGAAGAAGGTAAAGTCGCTAGGTGCTTTTTAGACTTATTCTATTAATCCAGTTCAGGTATGGGGGAGACAGTCAGAGTAGTGGTGTGCTCCGTATGCAGTATGTGGGAGGTCAGGCTCAACACAGTTGTCCCTGATGACCACACCAGCAAAAGGTGCGTCCAGCTGCAGCTCCTATCAGACCGAGTTAGGGAGTTGGAGCAGGAGCTGGATGAACTACGGATCATTCGGGAGGTGGAGGCAGAGATAGATAGGAGTTATCAGGAGGTAGTCACACCAAAAAACCAAGAAGTAGGCAGATGGGTGACGGTCCAGAGAGGCAGGGGGAGCAGGCAGAGAGAGCAGAGCACCCCTGTGGCCATTCCCATTAACAATAAGTATACCGTACTGGATACTGTTGATGGGGATGACCTACCAGGAATGAGTTGTAGTGGTCCTGCCTCTGGCACAGAGGTTGAACCCTCAACTAGAAAGGGGAGGAGGGAAGAGAAGAGAGCGATAGTTTTAGGGGACTCTATAGTTAGGGGGGCAGATAGGAGATTTTGTGGGGCAGATCGGGAGTCTCGGATGGTATGTTGCCTTCCTGGTGCCAAGGTCCGGGACATCTCAGATCGGGTGCAGGCTATTCTTGAGAGTGAGGGCATGAACCCAGGTGTAGTGGTCCATGTAGGGACCAATGATGTAGGTAAGGTGAGTGAGGGGGTCCTGCTTAGAGAGTTCAGGGAGTTAGGAGTGAAGCTGAAAGGCAGGACCTCCAGGGTGACAATCTCGGGATTGCTACCTGTGCCACGTGCGAGTGAGGCGAAGAATAGAATGATTATGCACGTTAATACGAGGCTGAGAGCATGGTGCAGGAAGGAAGGGTTCAGGTTTTTGGATAATTGGTCTTTGTTCCAGGGACATTGGGATCTGTTTCGAAGGGATGGTCTACATCTGAACTGGAGGGGTACTAACATTCTTGCAGGAGTATTTGCCAGTGCTGCTCAGGGGGGTTTAAACTAGATGTGCAGGGGGCAGAGATCCAGATCCAGAGGGTTGGTCAGAAGGTGCATGGGGTTAAATGTGTACAAGGTTTGGGTGATCTTGAGAAGGTCATCAAAATTCAGAGAGCAATTTGCCCGATGGAAGTTCAAGGAGCTGGGTTAGGTACAGTAGGCAGTGTTTTAAGCAAAGAGAGGAGGAATGGGCTAAGAATTCTATACTTGAATGTGCGTAGTGTCAGAAATAAGACAGATGAGCTTGAATCTCAGATGAAAATGGGGAACTACGATATGGTTGGGATAACGGAGACATGGCTGCAAGGGGATCAGGCCTGGGAATTGAGTGTACCAGGGTATACGTGCTATCGTAGAGACAGAAATATGGGAAGAAGGGGTGGGGTGGCCCTGTTGGTCAGGACTGAGATTCAGTCCTTAGCAAGAGGTGACTTGGGAACAGGGGAAGTAGAGTCTGTGTGGATTGAGCTGAGGAACAGTAAGGGTAAAAAGACCCTAATGGGTGTTGTGTACAGGCCCCCAAACAGTAGCGTGGATATTGGGTACAAGTTGATTAGGGAGTTAACATTGGAATGTGCTAAAGGTAATGCAGTCGTTCTGGGAGATTCCAACATGCAGGTGGACTGGGAGAATCAGGTAGGTGCTGGACCCCAGGATAGGGAGTTTGTGGAGTGTCTAAGGGATGTATTTTTGGAACAGCTTGTGCTTGAACCAACCAGGAACGAGGCTATTTTGGACTTGGTGATGTGTAATGAACAGGAATTGATAAGTGGTCTTGAAGTAAAGGAGCCATTAGGAAGTAGTGATCATAACATGATAAGATTTTATCTACAATTTGAGAGGGATAGGGGCAGATCAGAGGTGTCAGTGTTGCAATTAAATAAAGGAGACTACGGAGCCATGAGGGAAGAGCTGGCCAAATTTAAATGGGCGGATGCCCTGGCAGGAAAGACAGTGGATCAGCAGTGGCAGATATTCTTGGGCATAATACAAAAGATGCAAATGCAGTTCATTCCAATGAGAAGGAAGGATTCAAACAAGGGGAAGGGGCCACAGTGGTTGACAAAGGAAGTCAGAGATTGTATAGCATTAAAGAAAAATGAAAAGATGAGTTTTAAGGAAGAGCAGATCTTAACTAAAAAAGCAATACGGAGAGAAAAAATCAGGTATGAGCTCAGTCTAGCCAAGAATATAAAAGGGGATAGCAAAAGCTTTTTTAGCTATGTGAAGAGAAAGAAGATTGTTAAGAACAATGTTGGCCTCTTGAAGAATGAATTGGGAGAAATTGTTATGGGAAACAGGGAAATGGCAACAGAATTTAATGCATACTTTAGATCTGTCTTCACCAAGGAGGACACAAGCAATCTCCCAGATGTATGGATGGGCCAGGGTCATAAGATATCAGAGGAATTGAGACAGATTGACATTAGGAAAGAAACTGTGATGAGTAGACTGGTAGGACTGAAGGCTAATAAATCCCCGGGTCCAGATGGACTGCATCCGAGTGTTCTAAAAGAGGTGGCTCAGGAAATTGCGGATGCATTGGTAATCATTTTCCAATGTTCCTTAGATTCAGGATCAGTTCCTGAAGATTGGAGAGTGGCTAATGTTGTCCCACTTTTCAAGAAGGGAGGGAAGGAGAAAACGGAGATCTATCGCCCTGTTAGCCTAACGTCAGTCGTGGGGAAGATGCTTGAGTCCATTATTAAGGACGAAATAGTGGCACATCTAGATGGCAGAAATAGGATTAGGCCGAGCCAGCATGGATTTACCAAGTGCAAATCATGCTTGACTAATCTATCGGAGTTTTTTGAGGGTGTAACAAGGATGTTAGACGAGGGTAAGCCAGTAGATGTTGTGTACCTAGATTTTCAGAAGGCATTCGATAAGGAGCCACATCGGAGATTGGTGAGTAAAATCAGAGCTCAAGGCATTGGGGGCAGGGTTTCAACATGGATAGAAAACTGGTTGGCAGATAGAAAGCAAAGGGTAGCAGTGAATGGGTGTTTCTCAGACTGGCTGGAGGTGACTAGTGGGGTACCACAGGGCTCTGTATTGGGACCACAGCTCTTTACGATTTATGTCAATGATTTAGATGAGGGCATTGAAAACTATATCAGCAAGTTTGCTGACGATACTAAACTGGGTGGCAGTGTGACATGCGAAGAGGACGTTAGGAGAATACAGGGAGACTTGGATAGGCTGGGTGAGTGGGCAGATACTTGGCAGATGTCATTCAATGTAAATAAATGTGAAGTTATCCACGTTGGAAGCTGGAACAAGTGGGCAGAGTATTGTCTGATCGGTGTCGAGTTAGATATGGGAGAAATACAAAGAGACCTATGAGTCCTAGTTCACCAGTCAATGAAGGTGAATGAGCAAGTGCAACAGGCAGTGAAGAGGGCAAATGGAATGCTGGCCTTTGTTACAAGGGGAATTGAATACAAGAGCAAGGATGTCCTTTTGCATTTTTACAGGGCCCTGGTGAGACCACACCTGGAATATTGTGTACAGTTTTGGTCTCCAGGTTTAAGGAAGGACATTCTGGCAATTGAGGAAGTGCAGCGCAGATTCACTAGGTTGATTCCTGGGATGGCAGGGCTGACTTACGCAGAGAGATTGGAGAGATTGGGCTTGTACACGCTGGAATTGAGGAGATTGGGAGGGGATCTGATTGAAACGTTTAAGATAATTAATGGATTTGATTGGATTGAGGCAGGAAATATGTTCCAGATGTTGGGAGAGTCCACTACCAGAGGGCATGGATTGAGGAAGAGCCTCTTCTCCCAGTGAGTTGTGGAGGTGTGGAATGCACTGCCTCGGAAGACGGTGGAGGCCAATTCTCTGGATGCTTTCAAGAAGGAGCTGGATAGATATCTGATGTATAGGGGAATCAAGGGATATGGGGACAAGGCAGGGGTTGGGTATTGATAGTGAACGATCAGCCATGATCTCAGAATGGCGGTGCAGACTCGAGGGGCCGAATGTTCTACTTCTGCACCTATTGTCTATTGTCTATTGTCTATTTCAGGAATCAAGTGATTCTGGCATGTTTCGGAAGGAATAGAAAATTGGAAATATTCCTCCGCTCTTCAGGAAGGGAAAGAGGAGGAAGAAAAGAAATCATTGCCCTGTTAGTCTGCTCGCAGTGGTTGGGAAGATGTTGGAGTCATGGAGAATAAATGGAACCTTTTCTGGTTATTACCGGTAAATAGTTGTGTTCCACAGGGTTTGTGTTGGGACCGATTCTTTTCAAGTTATATGTCAATGAGTTGGATGACGGAATTGATAGCTTTGTGGCCAAGGTTTCTGCATGTTGCAAAGATAAATGTAGAGGCAGATAGTTTAGAGGACTTAGAGCGGCTACAGAAAGGGTTAGACAGATTAGAAGAATGGGCAAAAAGTGGCAGATGGAATATATTGTCAAAACTGTATAGTCATTGTTAAAATAAATAGAAGGGTAGACGATTTACCTGGGACAGAAAATTATAAAAACATTATGAAGCGCAATGACACTTAGGAGTTCTTGTGCAAGATTCTGTGAAGGTTAATTTGCAGGTTGAGTCGGTGTCAGGAAGGCAAATACGGTGTTAACATTCACTTCGAGGGACCGAGAATATAAAACCGAGGATGTAATATTGAAGCTTCATAAACCGCTGGCCAGGCCTCACTTGGAGTATTCTGATCAGATTTAGACTCTTATCTTGGAAAGGATGGGCTGACATTGGAGAGGGTTCACAAGAGGTTCGCATAAATGATTCCTGGATTGAAAGACTTGTCATATTAAGAGCCAATGTGGCTCTTCATTCGGTTTAAATCATGTGTGGAATCACGTGATCTTGTGAAGTCCAATGTTGCAAAAGCTCAATTTCCGACCAGCTCTAGAGCATAGCTTACACACACACACACACACACACACACACACACACACACACACACACACACACACACACACACACGCACACACACACGCACACGCACACGCACACGCACACGCACACACACACACACACACCCGACTCTGTCACATCTGCCTCCCCAGGTCTCCACTCTGTTCTGTGTTAGTTCAATATTTGTGGTTTCAATGTGATTTCTTCCTCATTTTTCTAAACTTAACGAGTACAGGCCGAGAGTCATCAAACGCTCCTCGTATGTTCACTTTTTTATTCCCCGTTCAACCTCCTCAAAGGTATTGAGCCGTGTTACCAAATGTAACGTTTTAGAAACGGACCAGCAGCAATAGATTACACATGGAGTCTGGTTTTGATGTTAAACCATAGTCTTTATTAGTAACTACTTATAATATAGTAACTTAACCAAGATAAACAAAAGTTCACAATGTTCTGTGTGTATTTGTGCAAATATAACTCCCAACTATTGAGCTTGGGGGAATAAGGCTCAGAGTCTTGAGATGGTAAAGTAGGAAAGTTCAGTTATCCACGGAATAAGTGATGGACGTTGTACTGGACAGAGAAGGCAAGTACCAAGTATTCCACAGGTTCCACACTGGGGAAACGAGATAACAGCCGCCGTAGATCTTGTCCGTCATCGTTCCAAATCCACATACGAATTATCACCGAAGGACTCCGCCTACTGGTTTCGGACATGTAAGACTAGTCACTTCTTGTCTGCCTTTAATTTCTCCCTTTTCCGATTTAAACTCTGAAATTTCCACTTTATTCATTCGTATCGGATATAATTATGGGCACTCTCAGAAGCTCCAAAAGAAATCGGACCCGAGCAATGGGAAGCCCAAGAAAACTGACGAATTATCGGAGGACCCCCCCCCCCCTTCCGGGTAAAGAGACTAGAATCTCAAGTCAGCAATATCGGTATTGAGATAACTCAACTAAAAGAGGATTTCGAAGGAAAAGTCGACACTTTGAGCCTTAAAGAAGTCTGTTGAAATACTGCGGGCCTTTCTTCACGTTTGGAAAAAGCCCAACAACGGATCGTTGATCTCGAAGCTCGATCCCGTCGGAACAAAATTCGATTATTTGGATAAAAAGAGAAAACAGGATCGGCTGAGACACTGGATTATTTCACAAAAGTGTTTCAGTCGTTATTTCTGGAGGTTTGTTAACTGCCTTCAGATATCGAAATGACTCATAGAATATGCACTTTAAGATTTTTGTAAAAACAGACATATTACGTTGCGTTTTCTCCGTTTCAGAGATAAAGACCGTATTATTTCGCTTGCGAGAAAAAAAGGACTCTTTCAATATCAGAATTCAGACATACGTTTCTATGAAAATTTTCCTGTAATTGTTAAAAAGCAGGCTGGCTTTGCAAATGCTATGAAATCAGCGTTTGAAAAATAAGCTTTTTCCATTCCTTCAATATCCAGTGAAGTTGATGCTCTTTGTTAAAAAGTCTGGATTTCATTTCTTTGATGAACCATTTGATGCATTGAGTTTTATTAATTCTTTACCCGACGCATCCGATGAGAAAACTGAAGCTTCAATAATGGTTTGATTGTCTCACGGTGTAAACAGTGATGAGGTTGAAAGAGTTGGTGGTTATAGGTCTTTAAATTAAAATACATTTCTGTCTCTGAAAAAGTCTGGTTAGGATGACTTCAATTTCAGAAGACATAGACGGAGAGCTGTTGACCGTCTGTAATAAGTTTGAACCATTTATATTTTTTTCTGCAGCATTTAAATAAATCAATTCTTTTTTTTTTGCTTCGTATGCTGTTGTAAAGATTTTTTAAAAGTAGTTACTTGGATTTCTTTATGTTTTAAAGATAGACCGGACAATTTAAAGATGGCGATTGTTTTTCTTCTGTGCAAATATTTCATGATTTGCTTTGGATGTGTGTTTCTTTCCTTATCTAACGTTATGAAGGTTACTTTCAATTGAACGTCGTTTTGTTATACAAGAAAAACACTTTCCTTCCAAGTTAATTACAGTGAAATATCATATCGACTGTAATGAGCTTTATGTTCGGTAGAGGGAGACAGAGATATTTTTCCCTTTTTTTACTTAAGTAGGCGGAGTTTGTATTTGTATTCGCGTCTACGCCTTTCATGGGGCTTGCGTCGATTGATTTCGACTTGTTTCTGGGCTTTGTATTTTGGGTGGGATTTTTTTTCTTTTTTTTCCCCATCATGGAATCCCGGAGCATACGCCAATTATTTTTATTGTTGTTCATCTCCGCCATTTTCGACTATCCTATCCTGACACGCGTCTAACTATTGTTTTTAGGCATAAAGTTCTATGATGATATCTAAGCAGCTAACTGTTTTAACTTGAAATGTTCGTGGTTGGAATCATCCTATTAAGTGTAAGAAGACGTTTAAAGTTATTAACCGATTCCAGCCTGATTTGTTTTTGCTCAAGAAACGCATATCTGGTTATGTGGTAAAAATAGATTTTTTTTTAATTTTGAGAGGGTCCTCAGTTTCATGCAATTTCCCAGAGTAAAACTAGAGGTGTTTCTATTTTTATTAATTCCAATATTCCTTTTAAGCAGGGGGATATTATAAATGATATAAATGACAAATGATTTCTGATTGTTAAAGAACAATTTGTAATAGAAAAATGGTTTCGGTTATTATTTATGGACCAAATGTTGACGATCCCTCATTCTTTGAAACTGTTTTTGCGTTCTAATCGTTCTACATCACTTATTATTTTTTTACTTGATTACGGTTTATTTGAGATCTGGAGGCACATTCATCCTAGTGATAGAGAATACTCATTTTTCTCACTTGTTCATAATAAACATTGGAGAATCGAATATTTTATAGTTGACCCTCGACTTTGATTCAATGTTCAGAAATGTGAGCGTGATGAGATCACTATTTCTGATCATGCTCCTTTAAACTTAATATTTGAACTGAAAGATATTGTTTCTACCAGACTATTTTGGCGTTTACCTGAACAGTTATTACAAAGTTCAGAATTTGTTGAGTTTATCGAGGCTCAGATTTTTTTTCTCTTTAATAATATTGGAAATATAATATTCATCAATCTCCGAACGTTAGAGAAAGAATAACGGCCTTTAATAAAGCCCGGTTGATCCATAGAAATAATCTTAGTTAACAATTTTCCAAGCGATTAGACAATATTTTAGAGAGATTTTTTGCATCCACATTTAATAGCGAAATAGGTCAATATGATGAACATCCACAGCATCTTTATCTTTTTTCTAAGAATTAAGGAAATAGATGCTTCATAAAAAGAAGAAGGTAAATTACCCTCGTCAAAGGCTTCGTGAAATATTTCCAAAAGATCCGGAGAAAGTAATCTTCCAAAATTTGGTTTTGGTTATAATTTCAATAGATGGATTCAAATGATTTATAAGAATCCTGTTGCCACAGTCATTACTAATAACTGCCAGTCTTCTTTTTTCTCACTATCTCGTGGCACTAGACAGGGATGTCCATTACGTCCTTTATTATTTAATCTTGTTTTGGAAACTTTAGCTGCAACATTACGTGAAGCTAAAAATATCTATGGTATCTCTATGAATGGAACCATATATAAGATTTCTCTGTATGCAGATGATCTTTTGCTTTTTATTTCAAATCTTGAGGAATCAATTTCTGATCCTTTAGAAACGCTTAAAGATTTCGGTAAATTTGCAGGATATAAACTTAACTTGAATAAAAGTGAATTGTTTCCATTAAATGTTCATCTTAGTATATATAATGATATTTCTTTTAGAATTGTTAATACATTTAGATACTTAGGTATTGTAATTACTAAAAAAATATAAAGATCTCTATAAAGTGAATATAGCTCCTTTAATGGACTCCGTTAAACAATTATTTTCTTGATGGAATCCACTTACTTTTACTTTAATAGGTCGTATTCATGCAGTGAAAATGATGATTTTATCTAGATTTTTATATATCTTCCAAAATATACCTATCTTTTAATTTTTTTTTTCGATCAAATTGACTCTCTTATTTTTTCTTTTATTTGAAACAGTAAGAGATCTATTTAATAAGTATCATTTACAAAAAAATGAAAAAGATGGTGGACTTGCACTGCCTATTTTAAAACTGTGTTATTTGTTTTGATGTTTTGGTTATGTTGGCTTGATAAGAGCCAAAAGCTATTATGGGTTGATTTGGAATTAAAAGCTGTTAAACAATTTCATTTAACCTCAATTTTAGGAGATCCATTACCTTTACCGCTCTGTAAAAATCCAAATTTAAATCTTTATCCGGTTATTAAACAATTCCAACGGATTTGGGTCCTGTTCCGTAATTCTTTTAATCTTAAACAATTTAAGTTATCTAGTATTTTTATATTGAAACATTTTATTTAAACATTCAGCGACTGACCCCATTTTTCTTCCATTGAAAAATAAAGGAATTCATTATTTTACAGAATTATTTTGTGATGGTCGTTTGATGACATTTGAGGAGTTAATTAATACATTTTCCCACGTTCATAAACTTTTTTGGCAATATTTTCAGGTTAGACATTTATTTGCAAAAATATTTACCTAAGTTTCCATATTTACAAGAATCTGATTTGTTGGATAACATTTTGAAATTAAATACCTTTGTGAAATGTTTCATTAGCAGAATTTATAATTTACTTTTGTTACAAAAAGAGAACCCATCACTAACGATTAAACGAGATTGGGAGAGAGATCTTAATATGACCTTTGTTAATGAAGATTGGCTTCGAGTTTTGAAAAACGTAAATTCTTCTTCTGTATGTCCCAACCATTGTTTAATTCAATTTAAAATTGTACACTGTTATTACTTAACAAAGGACAGACTATCTAAAATATTTCCTAATACAGATAATTATTGTGATAGATGTAACATTGAAGTAGCTACTTTGTCACATATGTTCTGGTCATGTTCTTCTTTAAAATCGTTTTGGAAATCTTTATTTTCTACAATCTCTAAAGCTTTGAAAATTAATTTACAACCTAATAGATTGACTGTTCTATTTGGAATAGTTCCGCATCGTATTCAGGGTATCTCATCTTCAGATCAACATGTAATTGCATTTGTTACACTGCTGGCAAGAAGAGCTAAAATGGAAAGATATTTCTTCCCCGACATTAATTGAATGGATTTCTCTAGTGATGTTATGTCTTAGATTGGGAAAAAATAAGAGGTGGAACTTTTGGTTCTCGATTTGATTTTGAGAGAAGATGGGGTTCTTTTGCCAAATATTGTCATTAATTTGAATTAAGTTATATGGTTTCGTTCCAATTTTATTTTATTTATATAAGTATTAAATGACGGTTAATGACACTTTTTCTTTATATATTTAGATGATAGTCAAACGCAATTTAAATGTTTTTATTTGTAATATACATACTATTAACATTTAGAATGAAGTTTGAAAATTCACATACTTTTGATCTTACTTATTGAGGGGTGTAATGAAATACAGAACCCCAAAGAAAATCTTTCACATTTTGTGAACTTTTCCTTGTCTGTTTTTATTGCAAATGCATTGTCTATAAACCCTATCCAGATTAATTTCACATCCATTTGCTCCGGGGGGGAGGTTGATTCCTAATGTTTTTCTTTAATATTTAGTGGGTTTTCTTTAGTTAGATGGGGTTCTTTTATTCCTTCTTTTAGCTATTTATAATTTTTTCTATTTTTATATTTCAGATCTTTTTTCTTTTCTTCAGCTTTATTAATTTATGCATATTAATCTGTTAGTTTTGTATCATATTATAGCTATTGATGATTACGTATCAATAAAAAAGTTTCTAAAAATGAAACGAATTATCACCGAAAACGACCTATGACAGGAATATCGTCTTCCAGAGGTTGCCACACAACATACCCAGGCATGGGTTAACACATATGTGGTCCCACAAGACAGCCCAAAATCCACTCCTGTGGATTATATACAGAGACAATCATGCATTCTGGAGTAAACTTGCCCCGGTAGCTCGTAGTTCCAAGTCTTGCGAAGACTCCCACTGTAACTGTTCTCTCTCCCTTTATCTGTGTCTCTGTACTTTAATCTGCACAAACCGCGACAGCCTGTGACTGATGTCATAGTCCCGCCTCACTCAGGAGCTTGATACATCATCGTTAATACATCATCGTTATGTGCCAAACATTCACTAATACAATTTAAGGTCGTACATAGGGCCCATATGTCCAAGGATAAATTAGCTCATTTTTACTCTCATATAAGTCCTATTTGTGATAGATGTCATTCTGAAATTGCGTCTTTATCTCATATGTTTTGGTCGTGTTCATTTTTGGAGAAATATTGGAAAGATATTTTTGATATTTCTGCGGTTTTGAATATCGATTTACAACCTCATCCTATTACTGCAATTTTCGGTTTACCAATGTTAGATTCACAGCATTTATCTTCTTCAGCCCGTCGAATGATTGCATTTCTAACTCTGATGGCTAGAAGATCTATATTGTTGAATTGCAAAGAAATTGATCCTCCCACTGTATTTAATTGGTTCTCTCAAACTATGTTATGTTTAAATTTAGAAAAAATAAGAAGTGGTACTTTTGAGACTTCTATTAAATTTGAAAAGTTATGGAGACCATTTATTCAACATTTTCATATGATGTAATATGACCCTGTGCCAAGTTCATTTGATTTCCCAGCTTTTAGCTTATGTATTTTGAGAGGACCGGAAGGGACGGCATTGATGAATACTTATTTTTGTGAGATATTATAAACAGCCCGCTTTTTTTTCCTTCTCTTTTTTTTGTTTCTTTTTTCTTTTATATTACTTATTAGTTATAGTTATTAGATTAGCTAGTTCTGAATTATATAAAATTTTTTTGTTTTTTTTTCTTTCTTTTTTCTGTTTTCTTTATATTATACATTATGAAATATTTAGATTTACTATGTCCATACATATATCTTATGGCTTATGTCTTGGTAAACTCATTTATATTGTAACTATTATGTATGTTTTTTTTTCAAATGTAATGGAATGTGTATGTTAGTAATTTCTTTATCAATATATCATTTGTATTCTGTCCATATTACTAATATTAATAAAAAGATTTAGAAAGAAAGAAAGTTTCATAATGACAAAACGTACATGACACAGAATGAAGTTTTCCAATTAGATACAAGGTATAATTAAGCATAGTGTGGAAATTTCCATGTCATGTCAATATCATTCCTTCCCTTGTTTTAAGCCCTTCTTCTATAAACCCAACAGGTTTATGTATTCTGGAAAGGTGTCTGTGCTTATGTCATTATCCTACGTCTTACCATAAGCCCCTAATTCTTAACACGACCAACACTTTAGCTTCAAATTTGCTAAGTGGTAGGTCTATGTCCATAGCTTAACATTTAACAGCTTTTGGTGCAAAACAGTCAACACCATCATTTCCCTCAACAGTTTGATGTGAATATCAGTCAGCTGGAGACGCTCATGGAGTGAGTACCGTTTTGGATTCGCTCCATAACCTTTACTTTTTTTAACCTTTGATCACCCTTATTCAGTTTATTTTTACCTATACCGAAAGTTTCTTTATTCTTTTTTTTTGGATTTACTGCCAAGAGTTTGTTGTGACCTTTTGAAGATATGCAAACAGAAATGTCTCTCAGGTCTAAGGGACGGGATCACGGACGTAATCCGAACGGTAACGGAAAAAAGCAGGCTCCGACACAACAAACTCAATTAACTTTTGAATTGTTTATGGAGGTTTTGGATAAAAAATTTGCTGAACAACAATTTTTTAAAGAAGATATAAAGGCTTTTCAAGAGTACATGGTTAAGACGGATTTAGTAATTAAACAGCAACAAGCTCTTATTACGTCTCTGCAAGAAGAAGCTCGGAAGCGAGATTTGACTATTGGAAAACTGCAACAGGATTTAATTTCGACCATTAAGCTGATGGAAGCCCTTAAAGGTGACGATTTTGAGAATCGGTCCAGAAGACAGAACTTACGTAGTCTTGGTCTTCCAGACGGCATAGAAAAAGATGACCCTTCGAAATATTTTGCTCAACTTTTAAAAGAAGCGTTTCCGACGATTTTCCCGAATAACCCCCCTTTATTGGATCGGGCACATAGAATTCGGCGTCGAACACCGAGTGTTACAGACAAACCTTCGGTGGTAATTGTCCGGTTCCATTATGTACATGACAACGAACAAGTTATAAGAGCAGCTCGTCGGGTAGGAATGATTAAACTCAAAGATTTTTGCTTCCGCCTGATCGAAGATTTTAGTCCAGACCTTTTAAAAAGAAGGCTTCTTTTTAAACCGTTGATGGCTGAATGTTACGAGAAAAATCTGAAACCTGCGCTTCTATACCCTGCGAAGCTTCGAATTTCTCCGTCGAATGCTCCACGACAGGTTTTCCTTTCAACTTCAGAAGCGAGAAAATATCTGGAGGAGAACTTCCCTACTGCTACAGACACCAGTCTTTAATAAATGAACGATTCTGATCGTGTAAGATGGTTCTCGATCTCTTAAACCAGAATTAAAATGTGGTTATTGGTGTAGGTTTATCCTTAATACTTAAGTATTAAGTACTTTATACTTAAGTTAAAGTGTGTTTGCGTCATGTTAATTGTTTTGCCTTATACACTTTAATCATTTAACTACATACTTGTCTATTAACTTTGTTCCTTCGAAGGTATATTTTTAATTCTTTGAAGGTGAATTTTTCCTTGATTAAGATGGTGGTTTTTTTGGAAAAGATTTTTGGTTTTGCTTAAGATGGCGTTATGTTTATATTTTTCGCGTTTCTTCCGTACAATGTATCGCTTATCTTAGCTTAAATATTTTTTGTTTTGTCTGGGCCAGAGTCCGAGTTATAATTGTTTTTTAGTGATTATATTTTTATTCTTTTTACAACTAACTATACTTAGAAATATGGTTTTTATTATAGCGATTTTAATTTTTAAAGTTGGGGTGATTCTTTTATATATATCCTTTTTATATGGAGTGTTCTTCAGCTGACATGGGGGTAGGATTAGTCTTACTTTTTCTCTTTTTAAGTCATATTTTGGCTTTTTCTCTTTTTCTCGGGGGTGGGGGGATGGTCTGTTTTCTTATTCTTTTTTTTGTACCAATTTGTGTTAGTTTTTTTATTTGGGCTGTTTTTGAACTTCAAATATGTCTGTGTTGTCGTCACTTCCGGGTCTTCTCACTACTTTTGTTCCTCTTCCGGGTGCATGAGTTTATAAGTTGGTTAACCCTTTCTATACCAAATGGTTGATTATAGAATTATGGCTCAGACCATTAATTTTGTGTCTTGGAATACTAATGGTTTAAATCATCCAATTAAACGAAAGAAGATTTTCAAAGTATTCCAAAGACTTAATGCTGATATCATCTTTGTACAAGAAACTCATGTGAGGAGGGAGGACAAATTTCGTTTTTTTAGATTTTGGCGGGGTCAACAGTATTACGCAAATTCGAATGCTAAAGTAAAAGGAGTTTCAATTTTTATTGACTCCTCTATTTCATTTGTTCAACATGATATTTTTTCGGATCCGAATGGCAGATTTTTGTTAATTACGGGTTTACTTTGTAATTAAAAAAGTTGCTTTGGTTAATGTTTATGCTCCAAATGTGGATTGTCCTGACTTTTTTAAGTCTTTATTTACTTCTTTACCCAATCTAAACGAATATAAGTTAATAATGGGTGGTGACTTTAATTGTTGTTTAAATCCTCTGATGGATAAATCTTTATCTATTCAGACTTTACCTAATAAGTCGGCCACTTGTATTAACTCTTTTTTGACTGACAATGGAGTTTTTGATATTTGGAGATTCCGGTATCCTAATGACAAAGAGTTTTCTTTTTTCTCACATGTTTATCACTCTTATTCAAGAATTGATTATTTTTTTGTAGACTCTTGTTTTATTCCATCGGTAATCGGTTGTAACTATGATATTATAGCTATCTCTGATCATGCTCCGTTATTACTTTCTATGAAATTTACGGATACAGCTTCTAATGCTAGACAATGGCGATTTGACTCTACCTTATTGCAAGACTCTGACTTTATAAAATTTATGGAGGAGCAGATCGACTTCTTCT
Organism: Hypanus sabinus; assembly: GCF_030144855.1. Lineage (NCBI taxonomy): Eukaryota > Metazoa > Chordata > Chondrichthyes > Myliobatiformes > Dasyatidae > Hypanus > Hypanus sabinus. Next base: position 794,753 of record NW_026779009.1, read on the forward strand.
TCTCAACTAATTCTACAGATGATATTTCCTGCGGAACACTTTGGGACACTTTTAAAGCTTATATACGTGGACAGATTATTTCTTATTCTGCTGGTTTGAGGAAACGTATCAAGATGGAAACTCTTTTATTGGTTGATAAAATTAAAGAGATTGATAAGAAATATTCGATTGCTCCTAGTAAGGAGCTTTACAAACAAAGGTTTGAACTTCAAATGGAACATAGTTTATTACTTACATCCTCGATTGTAAATCAATTAATGAAAACTAAATCTGATTTTTATATACATAGTGATAAATCTGGTAAACTGTCAGATTCCCATTCTGCTGACCAATCTTAGTGATTTGACGTTTAACCATGATGAGATAAATAAGGCATTTCAAGATTTCTATACCCCCCTGTATCAATCTGAATTTCCTCAAGATTATAATACCATGTCTGATTTTCTTGGAAAATTAAATTTTCCAAGGTTATCATCTGATGATCTTTTGATATTGGATACTCCTATTACGGATGTAGAAATTAAGGGGGCTATTTCCTCAATGAATTCTGTGAAAGCACCGGGTCCAGATGGTTATACAGTTGAATTTTTTATTTTTTTCCGCTACTCTTTCCCCTTGGTTAGGTAAGGTTTTGAGGAGGCCATTAGATTAGGGAATTTGTCACAATCTTTTTATAGAGCTTCCATTTCTCTAATATTGAAGAAAGATAAAGACCCTACTAACTGTGCTTCTTATAGACCTATATCTTTATTGAATGTAGACTCCAAGATTTTTTCTAAGTGACTGGCATCTAGACTGGAGAAGGTATTACCCAAAATTATTTCAGATGATCAAACTGGCTTTATTAAAAATCGTTATTCTTTTTTTAACATTAGGAGATTGTTGAATATTGTTTATACTCCCTCACATGATACTTCTGAATGCGTGATTTGATTAGATGCGGAGAAAGCATTTGACAGAGTTGAATGGCCTTACTTATTTAATGTGTTGGAGAAGTTTAATTTTAGTCCGATATTTATATCATGGATTAAATTGATTTATCATACTCCAGTAGCCTCAGTGGTTACCAATAATCAAAGATCTCCCTTTTTTCGCCTATTTCGGGGCACTAGACAGGGATGTCCTCTTAGTCCATTACTATTTAACATTGCCTTAGAACCTTTGGCAATTGCCATCAGACAATCACAGGATATTTTGGGTATTAATCGTGGGACAGATATTCATAAGTTATCTTTGTATGCAGATGATTTATTACTATTCATTTCTAACCCGGAGAAATCCATTCCAGCAGTTTTATCATTATTGGCTCAATTTAGTGAGTTTTCTGGGTATAAGTTAAACCTTAATAAAAGTGAATTGTTTCCATTGAATAAACAGGTCCCAATTTATGGAAATTTACCCTTTAAATTAGTTAATGACTCTTTTACTTATTTAGGGATCAAAATCACAAAAAACCATAAAGATTTATTTAGATTTAATTTTTTACCCTTAATTGATCAGATTAAAGGTTTGTTTACTAAGTGGACACCTTTGTCTCTATCCCTAATAGGTAGGATTAATGCTATTAAGATGGTTATTTTACCTAAGTTTTTATATATTTTTCAAGCGATACCAATTTTTATCCCGAAATCTTTTTTTACTAATGTTAACTCTAAAATTTCTTCATATATATGGCAGTATAAAAATCCCAGGTTAGGTAAAGCATATTTACAGAAGACAAAAAAGGAAGGCGGGTTAGCATTACCTAATTTCAGATTTTACTATTGGGCAGTTAATATTAGATATTTGTTATGTTGGTTGAAAGATGGGGGTGGATCTTTTGGCCCTTGTTGGGTGAGTTTAGAAACTAAATCGGTATCAGCTTATGCTTTGGGTTCTATTTTAGGGACTTCTCTCCCTTTTGCTCTTTCTAAATTGCCGAAACGAATTGACAACCCGATAGTTAAACATACATTGCGTATATGGTTTCAATTTCGGAGATTTTTTGGGTTGACTCAATTCGTTTTAAATAGTCCTATTGTATCTAATTGTTTTTTTTTTTCACCCTTCCATTATAGATCAAGCTTATTCAGCTTGGAAAACTAAGGGATTACTAAGATTTTCTGATTTATTTTTAGATAATTGTTTCATGTCTTTTGAACAATTATCCAAGAAATATAACTTGCCGAGATTTCATTTTTTTAGATATTTACAGATTAGACATTTTTTAAGTTCTGTACTCTCTACGTTTCCAAATTTTGTGCCTTCAGATACGTTGGAGAGTTTATTTGAATTAGACCCTTTTCAAAAAGGGCTTATTTCAAAACTTTATAATATAATTATGAAGATACGTTCAGAGCCGCTTTATAAGACGAAACAGGATTGGGAAAGAGAGCTTAGTTTTAGTATTTCTAGTGAGAATTGGGATAGAATTCTTCAATTAGTTAATACATCATCGTTATGTGCCAAACATTCACTAATACAATTTAAGGTCGTACATAGGGCCCATATGTCCAAGGATAAATTAGCTCGTTTTTACTCTCATATAAGTCCTATTTGTGATAGATGTCATTATGAAATTGCGTCTTTAACTCACATGTTTTGGTCGTGTTCATTTTTGGAGAAATATTGGAAAGATATTTTTGATATTATTTCTGCGGTTTTGAATATTGATTTACAACCTCATCCTATTACCGCAATTTTTGGTTTACCAATGTTAGATTCACAGCATTTATCTTCTTCTGCCCGTCGAATGATTGCATTTCTAACTCTGATGGCTAGAAGATCTATATTGTTGAATTGGAAAGAAATTGATCCTCCCACTGTATTTAATTGGTTCTCTCAAACTATGTTATGTTTAAATTTAGAAAAAATTAGAAGTGGTACTTTTGAGACTTCTATTAAATTAGAAAAGTTATGGAGACCATTTATTCAACATTTTCATATGATGTAATATGACTCTGTGCCAAGTTCATTTGATTTCCCAGCTTTCAGCTTATGTATTTTGAGAGGACCGGAAGTGACGGCATTGATGAATACTTATTTTTGTGAGATATTATAAACAGCCCGCTTTTTTTTCCCTTCTCTTTTGTTGTTTTTTTCTTTTATATTATTTATTAGTTATAGTTATTAGATTAGATTAGCTAGTTCTGCATTATATAATTTTTTTTGTTTTCTTTTCTTTCTTTTTTCTGTTTTTTTTATATTATACATTATGAAATATTTAGATTCACTATGTCCATACATATATCTTATGGCTTATGTCTTGGTAAACTCATTTATATTGTAACTATTATGTATGTTTTTTTTCATATGTAATGGAATGTGTATGTTGGTAATTTCTTTATCAATATATCATCTGTATTCTGTCCATATTACTAATATTAATATAGAGATTTAGAAAGAAAAGATAAAGAAATCTTTATTAGCAAAAACAAACTTTAATTCAAAATAGGCTTATTCCTTTTACAATGGATAATAAACTTTTACATAATTGGTTCCAAAAGGGGATTAAATATATACGTAATTGTTTTGAAGGAGGTATATTGATGTCGTTTGATGAATGAAAAAATAAATATAAAATATCAGACAACACTCTTTTCTCTTATTTTCAATTAAAGGACAATTTACGAGAAAAGCTGGGTCAAACAATGTTGATGCCAAAACTTAGTGAAATAGAAATACTAATTCAAAAAGGAAAAATTTTAAAAATTACATCTTGTATGTACAATTTGATTCAAAAACAGACTGAATCTGGAATTCATAAATCAAGACAAAAATGGGAAACTGATTTGAATATTAAAATTGTTGGAAAAAGTTGGTCAAGATTATGTTCTGATAGTATGATAAATACAATAAATGTTCAAATTAGATTAATACAATATAATTTTTACATCAATTATATATAACACCACTGAAAATAAATAGATTAAATTCAAATATGTCTGACCAATGCTTTCGATGTAATCAAGAAATTGGTACTTTTTTACATTCTACTTCGTCTTGTTTTAAAATTCAACCATTTTCGATATACCTGACTTTTATTGGAACAAAGTACTGGAGTTCAACTCCCAAATAGTCCAATATTATTTTTATTAGGAGATATTGAAGGGACAATACCGAAAATTAAATTGAATAAGTATCAGAAAAAAATTATTAATATTGTTTTGGCAGTAGCTAAAAAAGTTATGGCAATTACTTGGAAATCTGAGTTATATTTAACTATGGATCGGAATAATGAAATATATAGTTGTATTCCACTTGAAAAAATTACATATAATCTAAGAAATGAATATGATATATTTTTCAAAATTTGGCTCCCATACCTACAAAAGATGAGATTAAATATATAGGTCCTTTGAAGATAAAATTATAATGTAATTGGGGAAAGTAAGAATAAATATTAAAATTATTTTGAACTCCATGGAGCATGTGGGTATCCTCCAATATCGAGGCAATCTTTTTCTTCTTTATTTCTTTCTTTAGATAAGGGTTAAGGTGGGGAGGGGGATGATTAATATTATTTTTCTTTTTCTTACTAATTTTTCATTACATTTATTCTTTGTAATTTTCTAAAAAAATAATAAATAAATAAAAAGAGCATCTCAGTAATCCAACAGCCCACTCACCTTTGCTACCTTTTATGTTATTTCCTTATGTTTAACACAATTATTTCGTGCCTTTTCCAGCTCAAACTGTGAATGGATTTAAAGTCAGTCCCATAATTTAATAGCTTTTATTTGAAAACTATCTACCCTCGAAAAGATTGTACTGAAGACTGCATTTGATTTTTCTTCAACCTTGTACGCTTCACATTGAAATAGTATGTGTTTCGACGTTTTCATAATCACAAAATGTATACGACACAGAATGAAGTTTTCCAATTAGTTACAAGGCATAATTAAGCATAGTGTGGATATTTCTGTCATATGAATATCATTCCTTCACTTGTTTTAAGCCCTTCTTCTATAAACCCAACAGGTTTATGTATTCTGGAAAGGTGTCTGTCTTTACGTCCATTATCCTACGTCTTGCCATAAGCCCCTAATTCTTAATACTACCAACCTTTTAGCTTCTAATTTGCTAAGTGGAAGGTGTATATCCACAGCTTAATATTTAACAGCTTTTGGAGCTAAACAGTCAACATCATCATTTCCCTCGACAGTGTGATATGCAGGCCCCATAATGTGCAGACATATAAATCAAACTTTATATATGAAATAGCGTTTGACAAGTTTCCAACAGTCAATCTGACCGACTGCCAGAATGACCTGTTTAAGACTCATCAAAACCGAAATGTATTCTGAGCAAATTATAAGGACCAATTTCTTCCATCCACTGTTAGCCTAAACTGTTGGCAAAGAATTCTGCCTTCTATGCTGATAAATGGCTATAAGTCATTTCTTTTTCTTTACCTGCAATTCAGGCACACAAAAACAGCCACACCAACATCCCCAATTAAATTACCTTTTGATTCATCTGTAAAAATGGTTACTGTATGATAATAACTTTCATTAATATACTGATGACCAACAGACTCTCAGGCCGAACCGAATCCGATCGTGTAAAAAGTAAAATCACCTGAAGTCAATGGAAAAAACAATGTGGGGTTACAGAGAACGCTACAGTGGGACATACTGTGTCATCAAATACACCCATATTCGCAGCATGGTAAGAACCCAGCCACCCAAAACAAAAAACACTCTTCTAGTGATGTCCCCAACCGTCCTCCAGCGCACCTTTAACAGGATGATCATTTCCTTGACCCGCAAATTAATCCAGTATGTTGACATCAACTTGAACCTCTGTTACTTTGAGGGCAATTGCCCCATTGCAATCAGTAAAGCCAAAGCAGGAGACAACATTACCGCACCAGAACACAATTAAAAGTCTGTAATTGTATCACATACAAACACTTTTAATTTGAAGATGAAGGTGATCCACAAGCCACACAGACATAATCATGAACAGATCAAATTAAACAAATATAATTGGTCAACAAAGATTTTCATGTTGCACCCAAGAATACCCACATAGATGTCTGAGGAGATTTAAAGCTCCTTTATATTTATCAATTATTTTACTGATAGGTGCTTCCCCGTCAGCTTATTATTCATCCACATACTGAGAAATCTTACCACTGACACTTCCTCGAGACATTAATCCCATAAGTTAAAATCAAGTGCAAGTCTATTAATGCTGTTTGTAAACCACGTAATGTGTTTTAACGACTGAAAGCTTACAATCCTCATCAATCTGCCCACTGTTTGATCTATTAATTGTAAATTGCAGTTAATACCTCAAATCCATAAAGCTAAGTCATCTGTATATTGTGATTTACCCAGGGAATCCCATTTTCCCATCTCAGAGAAAATATCATTAATCATAATATTAAATAATGAAGGGCTACAAATACTGCCTTGTGGGATTCCATTCTCTATCTCATAGACACAAACATGCCGACCGTTACTTGAACAGTCCATACAAAAAAAAAACTCAGAAAAAAATACAATGACCCCCTTACTCCTAATTTAATCAAAAGTCCTTTCTTCCATATCATTTCCCTTTTCAGTCTCAATACTGCTATTACAACATCTTTATTTAATTGTGCTTTCCGAATATCATCTTCCAAACCTAAAACTGAATCTAATGTCATTTCACACTTCCAAAATCCACTCTAATAAAACACTTTATCACCACTCTTTCCAAAATATAACTCAAGCGCTTGATTACCATACATTCCATAAGTTTACATAAATGAGACTTTCACGATATAGGCCCTTAACTAGAAGGATCAAATGGGGATCTACCAGGTTTTCAGGCACTACTATTTCCATTTTCCATGAGCAAAGTGGATGCACAATTCAAATATTTAATATTTTACAAATGCAAATTATATACAATTACAACTTCAAATATCACTCTTTCCTGGAGACACCTGACCTGCATTATTAATAGACTTCTTAAATTCATACAAAGAAATCTCTCCATCTGTGATACTATCATTGCTGCAGCAGACATCCAACACATCAGGGTATTCACTGAAAAAACATATCCCTACATTGTTTAACTTCTTCACTTAAATTATCCTGATTATGAATCTCATCAAATGACCCAGCCAGTAACACAACCTTCCCTGTTTCAGTAACAATCATTTTGCCCTCAATAATCAACACAGGAATATTATGATCCCCACAAATCCCCCCCCCCCATTTTCTAAATCATATCCCAAACAATTCCAAGTTTGATATCCCTTCCAATATTATCTCCATATAACCTCCAGTAAATCACCTACTTCCTCACCACGGCCTTTGCCCTTTTATTGTTAATAATGTAACTCGGAGACTGATGCACCATCACATAAAAACTCACATTTCTCCCAATTTGCTTCCTGTCCCGTTATAAATCCAAATCCAAACTCATGAAGACAGGAAGGCTGACTGACGTTCACATAAACTAATCACCCTCCGAGTTCCCATTTGAGCGACAGGCACTGCAGCCAATGACAGCAGGCGTCAGTGTTAGGTCTGAGCTGCGATAGGCTGGAGGAAATCGGCCCATGATCAGCCCCTCCTCTTCCGCTCCTTCGCCGTGGCGGAGATCAGCGAGTCGCTTCTGTCGTTGTCGCCGGCCTCGGCGCCCACAAGGACGGGTGTGATTCCCCTTCGCGCCTCGGTGGGTCTGTTTCGGTGACGACTGTGGTGGCTGACAAAACATGCTTCGACAGGGAGCGAGCGAGGTCCAATGACTACAACTCCCAGAAGGCCCCACTGATGACGTTGTGGTGTTGTTTAGGGGTAAGGTATAAAAGCAAAATGGAGGAAAATGTAATGCATTACGTTTTCTGGACTGTGTCGTGCCTTCAATAAACAATTAAACTAAAAGAGAGATTCCAGCGAGAAATAGATAGAACATAGAACAATACCGCACAGTACAGGCCCTTCGGCCCACAATGTTGTGCCGACCCTTAAACTCTGCCTCCCTATCTTAACTTCCTCCATATACCTGTCTAGTTGGCACTTAAACTTCACCAGTGTATCTGCCTCCACCACTGTCTCGGGCAGTGCATTCCACGCACCAACCACTCTCTGAGTATAAAATCTTCCCCCTTGAACTTCCCTCCCCTTACCTTAAAGCCATGTCCTCTTGTATTGAGAGTGGCGCCCTGGGGAAGAGGCGCTGGCTCTCCACTCTATCTATTCCCCTTAATATGAACTATACCTCTATCATTTCTCCTCTCATCAGCCTTCTCTCCAGAGAGTAAAGCCTTAGCTCCCTTAATCTCTGATCATAATCCATACTCTCTAAACCACACAGCATTCTGGTAAATCTCCTCTGTACCCTTCCACAACATTCTTATAGTGAGGTGACCAGAACTGGACAGAGTACTCCAAGTGTGGCCCAACCAGAGTTTTACAGAGCTGCATCATTACATCGCGACTCTTAAACTCTATCCCTCGACTTATAAACGTTAACACCCCATAAGCTTTCTCAACTACTTTGTCTACATGTAGCCCCAGATCCCTCTGCTCCTCCACACTTCCAAGTATCCTGCCATTTACTTTGTACTCTGCCTTGGAGTTTGTACTTCCAAAGTGTACCACCTCACACTTCTCCAGGTTGAACTCTATCTGCCTCTTCTCAGCCCACTTCTGCATCCTATCAATGTTTTTCTGCAATCTTTGACAATCCTCTTCTCTATCTGCAACATCACCAACCTTTCTGTCTTCTGCAAACTTGCCAACCCATCCTTCTACTCCCACATCCCGGTCGTTAATAAAAATCACAAAAATTAGGGATCCCAGAATTGAAACTTGTGGGACACCACTAGTCACAACCCTCCAATCCGAGTGTACACCCTCCACCACAACTCTCTTTCTGCCGGCAAGCCAATACTGAATCCACCTGGTCAAACATTCCTGGGTCCCAGACCTTCTGATTTTATGAATAAGCCTACCGTGTGGAACCTTGTCAAATGCATTACTAAAATCCATGTAGATCACATCCACTGCACTACCCTCATCTATATGCCTGGTCACCTCTTAAAAAATCTCCATCAGGCTTGTTAGACATGATCTTCCCTTCAAAAAGCCATCCTGACTGTCACTGATCAGACCATGGTTCTCTAAATGCCATCCACCTCTGCGTGTTTCCCATTCCCCAGTGTACTACGACAGGTATATGTAGCCTCAGGTCCCCCGGGCGGGAGGGGGCAAGAGAGCAAATGCTCCGGGGGCCCTGGCCTTCATCCTATGGGGGGGGGGAGAAGGTCTGTCACCCCTGTGGTGAGGCGCCTTGGTGGCTGAGGTGGGGCATTTCCTGTCTCAGGAAATCTCTGAGTTCTGCCCTCAGGCAGTTTCAGGTAAGGGAGGTGCAGAGGGTGGGTTGGTGTGGGCATAATCTGGCTGGGTGGGGCGGTCTGGGTGGTCTTGTTGCAGCTAGATTTGCCCCTGTAATGCAGAGAACGAAGTGAGATTGGGGAGAAAGACGGGGGAGTGGGGAGAGGAAAGAAGGGGGAGTGGGGCCTGTGAGAGAGAGGGCAATAGAAGAGAGAAGGGAGTGTGGGGACCGGGAGAGAGACGGGGAGTGGATATGAAGAGACGGGGTAGTAAAAGAGAAAAGGGATTGTAGGGGGAAAGAGAGAGAGAGAGAGAAGGGAGAGTGTGGATTGAAAGAGGTAGAAGTCCGAGTGGGGAGATGAAGAGAGATGAGGAAGAATAGGGAATAAGTGACGAGTAAGGGCAAGTGTGTTGTGGAAGAGGGATTCCGGAGAAAGGGGAGTACAACAGTGTCACTCCACTCTTCAGGAAGCGAGAGAGGCAGAGGGAAGGAAACTGAAGGCCAGCTGGTCTGACCTCAGTGTTTGGGAAATGTTGGATTCGATTATTAAAGATGATGTCTCAGTGCTCTTTGGGCAAATGATAAAAAGGGCCGTAGTCAGCATAGTTTCCTGACAAATCTGTTGAAATTCATTGAAGAAATAACAACCGGGGTAGACAAAAGACAATCGGTTGATGTTGTGTGTTTTGAATTTCAGGCCTTTGAAAAGGTGGCAGACATGAGGCTGTTTAACACGCTACGAGCCCATGGTATTACAGAAAGAGCCCAGCACAGATAAAGCAGTGGCTGATTGACAGGAGGCAGAATGTGTGAATAAATGGAGCGTTTTCTGTCTGGCTGCAGATGTCCAATGGCATTCCACAGGGGTCTGTGATGGGACCCATTCTTCTCTGCTATATGGCAATGACTTGGATGATGTATTTGATGGTTTTGCTGCAAAATCTGCAGAGGACATGAACAGAGATGGAGGGAAAGGTAGTTCTGAGGACGTAGAGAGGCCACAGAAGGAGCTAGACAGATTAGGATTGGAAACGGCAGATGGTATACAGAGCATTCATTTCATGAGGACTAAAAGGTAAAAGTAGGGACGAAATGTTGAAACATTAAAAAGCTCTGGTGAGGCCTCACTTGTAGTATTTTGAGCAGGTTTGAGCTGCTTGTCTTAGAAAGCATGTGCTGAATCTCGAGGGGGTTCAGAGGTGGGGCACGAAAATGGTTCCAGTATTGAACAGGTTGTCATATCACCATTGATGTCTCTGGGCCAGAATTCAGAAAAATAAGGGGTGAACTCGTTGAAGGAGGAGCCTTGATAGAGTGGATGTGGGCAGGGTTTTTCCTGTGATTGGTGGGTCTAAGACCGGATGAGACATGAGGGCATCCTGTTAGAACGGAAATGAGGAGGAGTTTCTTTAGCCAGAGTGGAGAATCTATGGGATTCTTTGCCACAGGCAGTGGTGGAGGCCGAGTCTCTCTGTACATTTACTACAGATGGTCATATATTACTGATTGTTCAGGGTGTTAAAGGATACGGGGAGAAGACAGGAGATTGGGTCTGTTGCGAAATTGGATCAACCAGGATGATATGCTGATATATTGAAACAGAGTGGATGGGCCGAATGTCCTAACCTGCTCCAGCACCTCATGGTCTTATGGACTTTCTGCCTTTTGAACACTTCTGTCTCTTTGGGATGTGTATATCCTGCGCTTTCTGAATTGCTTCCCGAAATTCCACCCATTCTTGCTTTGACGTTATCGGTGCCAAAGGTCTTTTCCAATCACTTTTGGCCAGCTCCTCTCTCAGGCCTCTGCAGTTTCCTTCATTCCACTGCAACACTGCATCTCCGTTGTGCTTCCCCTTCTCAAATTGCAAATTCAATCCCGGTTCATTGCATCACACCCTAACCAGAATAGCAGATCCCTTAGTGCAGTGGTCCCCAGCCACCAGGCCGCAATGCATGTTCTACTGGGCCGCGAGGAACCGAAATGATTTGGCGATAGTGGGTTTAACCACGAGCTGCTCTCTGAAGCCACCTCGCAGGCATTCTAGAAATTCTCCCCCGGGGCATCCAGCAGCAACCGGGCTTTCCCAATCTATTTGTGTACTGAAATCCCACATGACTATTGTAACGTTGACCCGCTGACTTGCATTTTCTATCTCCCGTTGTAGTTTGTAGACTACGTCCTTACTACTGTTTGGGGGTCTGCACATACCTTCCACCAGGATTTCTTTGCACTTGCAGTTCCTCAGCTCTCCCCACAGCGACTCAGCACCTTCCGACCCTTTGCCGGCTCTTTCTGATGGTTTGATTTTGTTATGTTTACCAACAGGGCCACGCTGTCAGTGATGCCCACAACCTCATGTATGCCAGTCCGCAGCTCTTCCTCCACGTCAGTTTGCACAATGCGCGCATTCAAATGTAATACCTTCAGTCCTGTGTTCAGCCTTTTAGATTCTGTGTGTCTTTTCCATCGCAACTCATCCTGTCGACTGCCAGGTTGCCCTATCAGCAGCCTTTCATTGCCAGCAGTCTCACAACATACTGTCTCTGTCTACAAACCAACTACCTCATCCTCGGCGGTAGCACATCGGTTCCCAAACCCCCTACCTAACTCACAAAATATCTTTTTTAGGGCCTGCTGACATTTTTAACTGTCATTGGTGCCAATATTTACCAACAAGTCTGGTTGCTCGCCCTCCCCCTTTAGAATGCCAGGGACCTGATCGGAGTCATCCCTGTCCCTGGCACCTGGGCACATCTCACCATCCGGGTGACTCTATCGCCAGCACAGAACCGCTGGCCGTTGGTTGACAACAGGAGGAACTCTAGCCATGTTCCAGCGGAGGGAGGATCGGGTGAGAGTTAATGTTCTGGAAATGGAGGGGTTGTCTCATGGATCAGAGGGAATGAAAGGTTGGAGAGGCTTCAGTTGTTTGCTCTGTAGCGATGGGGGCTGAGGGGAGACCAGAGGCAGATTGACGCTGAGTAGAGATCTGAGAGAAGAGAACCAACATCGTTTGTTCACCAGGTGAATATCTCAATTACCAGAGGATGTGATTTCAAGGTGAGCGTGGGACAGTTCAAAGATGATGTTTACCTGTGTCCCGGTACTCTACTCTGCTCCACAGTCCTGTCCTCTTTCTCTCCCTTTCTCTCCCTTTCTCTCTCTCTCTCTCTCTCTCTCTCTCTCTCTCTCTCTCTCTCTCTCTCTCTCTCTCTCTCTCTCTCTCTCTCTCTCTCTCTCTCTCTCTCTCTCTCTCTCTCTCTCTCTCTCTCTCTCATTCCTCAATTTCTCTGTCTCCTCTTATCCTCATCCGTACTCTTTTACACCCTCCCACTCTTTCCTCCAAACATTCTTCCCTACACAGTCACTAACCTGCATCTTTCCCTTGTAGTCTCTTACTCCGTTTTTGCCTAACCTTTCGCTTGCCGATCTTTCTCCCCAATTCCCCCTTTGCTGCAGCTTGCTGTCTCCGCCACCCACCCGTCCAGACCAGCACCCCTCCCTCACCCCGCACTGTGATGACGGTTTTACACACTCAGTGGATTACAGATGTTGTATAATTTCTCATCGGTTGGAAAGATTCAATGTTCTCTCAGAAGATAAAGGCTTGTGGTTTCCAGGAGAGGCCTGTATGTCTCCGTTTAGTGTGCTACAGAACAGGCGGTGGAGGAGTGTGGAGAAGGGGGGAGAGAGAGGGTAAGTGAGGACGTAAGAGAGGGGGAAAAAGAGGGGAAAGGAGAGGGGTAGAGAGAAAGGGAAGAGAGAGAGGGAGAGAGAGCGAGAGAAAGAGAGAGAGGATAGGCACAAAGAATGAGAGAGGGGGGAGAGAGAAGAGGAGAGGTGAGGAGAGGACAGTTGCTTTCAATGAATCAAAGTACAGTGATAACCTTTGATTCGCAAGCCGCCCATAAAGATTAATTCTTCACCTCGTGACTGGGAGTGCGGGGTCGCGAAATGTGAGGGCCAATTAATTAACTTAACGAATCATACATCCATGAGGTACTGAACTTGTTCACAGCTCTCTGCAGTGTTTCCGGTGGTGGCCAGTGCTGTTGCCATGACAGCACGACTAGTTTCCGCACAGGATGTGTTCTGTAAAAACAGATGATGGTCGTCCAGGAGGCGCCGATTTTCTTCAGCCTCTGGAAGAAGCAGAGAGGCCGCTGAGCTTTCTTGGCGATAGTGTCCTTGTGGCTGGACAAGGACAGGCTGTCAGTGGTGTTCACTCTCAGGAGATTGGAGCTCTCAACCCCCTTATCCTCTGCCGTTGATGTAAACAGGAATGTCTGCATCGCCCCGGCTGACTTCTTGTTGTCAGTAACCAGCTCTATTGTGTGGGTGAAATGGAGGGGGTGGGGAGTGTTGATACCAGGTCACAAAGCTCTCCAGCTCCGACCCGACACGCGGGTGAAGAAGGTTTACTGGAGTAAATTCCAACCGTGTGCAAACAGCACTGGCTCTGTGAACACGGGTGGAACTGTCCAGACGGACTGAAGGGTCTATTTCCGCGCTTTCCCCGAATCTCGTCCTTCTCTCTTACTTTTCTCACTCTCACCTTCCTCTCTCTCTCCTCTCTCATCCCAAACTCTACTATCTCTTATCCCTTATTCTCCTCCATTACTCCCCACTCCCTCCGCCTTACACCACTCTCACACTGACCCCTCACCGTCTGCTTACTCCCTCCCTTCCTGAATCCTACATCACTCATATGAAACATATTCCTCCCGCGCCCTCCTCATCCAGCCGAAAGTCTTTATCTGCTGTCGCTTCCGCAGGACACGGATTTACTCAACTTCCGGTGACTCTGATTCACTGTCAAACCCTCAGCTGATTTACTGTCAAAGATAGAACAGGTAAAGAGCTCGGGAGAAGTTGAGAGGCAGCAGTTACTGGGAAGTTGGAGAAACAGGACTGAATGGAACCAGACAGGAGAGGAATTTCACTCTCACCCTTTCCATCTCCCTATACGTCTCCATCTCTCTCTCTCTCTCACTCTTTCTCTCTCTCTCTTTCTGTCGCCCTCCCTCTCTCTCACACTCTCTCTACTCGCTGTCGTTCTCTCTCACTCTCTCCACACCCTCTCTCTCCCCTCTCTGTCTCTGTCTCTCACTCACTCACTCTCCCCATCTCATTCTCTCTACCTTTCTGTCTCTCTCCCACTCTGTCTCTCCATCTCTCCCCCTCTCACTTTCTGTTCTCTCCCTCTCTCTTTCTGTCTCTCTCTCTCTCTCTGTCTCTCCCTCTCTCCCCACCATCTCTCTGTCTTCCTCTCTCTCTGTCTCTCTCACTCTCTCCCCACCCTCTCTCTCTGCCTGTCTCTCTGACTCTCCTCTCTCTCTCTGTCTCTCACTCTCCCTCTCTCTCCATCTCTCCCCCTATGTCTCACTCTCTGTTCCTCTCTCCCTCTCTCTCTTTCTGTCTCTCTCCCTCTGTCCCTCTCTCTCTGTCTCACCCTCTCACTCTCTGCACCTCTCTCTTTCTCACTCTCTTACTCTCTCTCTGTCTCTCTCCTGCTCTCTCTCTCACTCCCTCTCTCTCTCTCACTCCTCACCCTCTGTCTCTCCGCCCCCCTCTCTCGGTCTCACTCTCTCACCACACCCTCTCTCTCTGTTTCCCACTTTTTTTCTCAGTCACTGTCTCTCTCACTCTGTTCCTCTCTCTCCCTCTCTCTTTCTGTCACTCTCTCTCCCTCCATTTCTCTCAGTCTCTGCCCACCCTCTCTCTCTGTCTGTCGCTCTCCCTCTCTCTCTCTTTTCCTCTCCCTCTGTCTGTCTGTCTCTCGCTCTCCCTCTCTTTCTCTTTCCATCTCCCCCTCTCTTGCTCTCCCTCTCTCTCACTCTGTTCTCTCTCTCCCCCGCTCTTGCTGTCCCTCAGTCTCTCTCACTCTGTTTCTCTCTCACTCTCTGTTTCTCTCTCTCTCCCTCTCTCTCACTCTCCTCTCTTCTGTCTCTCTCTCACTCTCTGTTCCTCTCTGTCTGCCTCTCTCCCGCACTCTCTCTCTTGCTCTCCCTCTCTGTCTCTCTCACTGTTCCTCTCTCACTCTCAATTCCTCTCTCTCTTCCACTCCCTCTCCCACCCTCTCTCTCTCCCTCTGCCTCCCTCCCTCTCTGCCTCTCTCTCTCACTCTCTGTTTTTCTCTGCCTCTCTCCCCCTTCTGTCTAGCTCCCTCTCTCTGTCTCTCTCACACTCTCCCCACCCTCTCTCTCCCTCTCACTCTCTCACTTCCCACCCTCCCTCTCTCTCCCTCTCCATCTTTCCCTCTCTTTCTCTCTCTCCCGCTGTCTTTCTCCCTCACTCTCTCCCACCCTCTCTCTCTGTCTGTTTCTCTCTCTCTCTCTGTTCCACTATCTCTCTCCCTCTCTCTCTTACTCTCCCTCTCTCTCTCCCCCCTCTCCCTCCCTCCCTCTCTCTTTCTCTCTCACTCTGATACTCTCTGCCTCTCTCTTTCTATCTCTCTCTCACTCTCGGTCTATCTCCCTCTCTGTCTCTCACTCTCTCCCCACACTCTCTCTCTCTCCGCCTGCCTCTCCTTCTCTCCCTCTGTGTCTCTCTCACTCTCTCTCTGTCTCTCTCCCCCTCAGTCTATCTCCCTCTCTCTCTCTCTCACACAATCTCCCCACCCACTCTCTCTCCCTCTAACTCTCTCACTCCCTTCCCACACTCCCTCTCTCTTTGTCTCCCCCCCTCTCCATCTCTCCCTCTGTCTCTCTCTCTCTCTCTCTCCCCCTCTCTCTCTCACTCGGTATCACTCTTTCTTTCTGTCTATCTTCCTCTCTCTCTCTCTCTCTCTCTCTCCCTCTCTCTCTCACTCTCTGCACGCCCTCTCTCTCTGTCTCTCTCTCCCTCTCCGCCCCTTTCTCTGTCTCACTCTCTCCCCCCCTCTCTCTCCCTCTCTGTTCTTCTCTCTGTCTCCCTCTCTCTCTTGCTCTCCCTCTCTCCCCTCTCTCTCTCTTCCTCCCTCTCTCTCTGCCTCTCTCTTTCTATCTCTCTCTCTCACTCGGTCTCTCTACCCCTCTGTCTATCTCCTTCTCTGTCCAACTCTCTCCCCACACTCTCGCTCTCTGCCTGTCTCTGTCTCTCTCTCCCTGCCTCTCTCTTTCTGTCTCTCTCTCTCTCTCTCACTCGGTCTCTCTAACCCTCTGTCTATCTCCCTCTGTCTAACTCTCCCCACACTCTCGCTCTCTGCTTGTCTCTGTCTCTCCTTCTCTCTCTCTCTCTCCCTCTCCAACCCTCTCTGTCTCTCTGTCTGTTCCTCTCTGCCTCGCTCCCCCTTTCTCTATCTCTCTCACTCTCTCTTTCTCTCTCACACTCTCCCCACTCTCTCTCCCCCTCACTCACTCTCTTCCCACACTCCCTCTTTCTCCCTTTCTCTCTGTCTCTCTCCCTCTCCATCTCTCCCTCTGTCTCTCTCTCTCACTCTCTATCCCTCTCTCTCTTTCTGTCTCTCTTCCTCCCTCTCTGTCTCTCTCTCTCTCCCGCTGTCTTTCTCCCTCTCTCTGTCTCGCACTCTCTCCGCACCCTCTGTCTGCCTCTTGTCTCTCTCTGTTCCTCTCTCTCTCTCCCTCTCTCTCCCTCTCTCCCCACCCACTCTCTCTGTCTCTCCCTCTCTCTCTTGCTCTCCCTTCTCTCTCCCTCCCTCTCTCTTTCTCACTTCCTCTCTCTCTGCCTCTCTCCCCCCTCTCTCTCACTCTGTTTCTCTCCCCCGCTCTGTCTATCTCCCTCTCTCCCCACCCTCTCTCTCTGCCTCTCTCTGTCTCTTTCTCTCAGTCTCTGTCTCTCTCTCACTGTTCCTGTCTCTCCCTCCCCACCCTCTCGCTCTGCCTGTCTCTTTTCCTCTCCCTCTGCCTGTCTCTTGCTTTCCTTCTCTCCCTCTCTCTCTCCCTCTCTCTGTCTCCCTCTTTCTCTCACTCTCTCGCCACCCTCTCTCTCTGTCTATCTCTCTCTGTCCCTCTCTCTTTTCCTCTCCCTCTGTCTCTCTTGCCCTCCCTCTCTCTCTCTCTCTCCCTCTCTCTAGCCCTCTCCCTCTGCCTGTCTGTCTCTTGCTCCCTCTCTCTTTGTCTCTCTCTCTATCTCCCTCTCTCCCTTGCTCCCTCTCTCTCTCTCCCTCTGCCTGTCTCTGTCTCTTGCTCCCTCTCTCTGTCTTTCTCCCTGTCTCCCTCCCTCCCCCTCTCTCTTCCGCTCCCTCTGCCTTTGTATCTGTCTCTTGATCTCCCTCTGTCTCTCTCTCTCACTCTCTGTTCCTCTTTCTCCCTCTCTCTCCGTCTCTCTCACTCTCTATACATGTACAATTCCTCAACTTCTCTATCTCCTCTTTTCCTCTTCTTTATTCTTTTGCACCCTCCCAGTCTTTCCTTCAAACATTCTTCCCGACACAGTCACTAACCTGCATCTTTCCCTTATTGTCTCTTACTCCGTTTATGCCTAACCTTTCGCTTGCCTCTCGTTTTCTCCCCAATACCCCCTTTCCTGTAGCTTGCTGTCTCCACCACCCACCCGTCCAGACCAGCACCCCTCCCTCACCCCGCACTGTGATGACGGTTTTACAAACTCAGTGGATTACAGATGTTGTATAATTTCTCGTCGGTTGGAAAGATTCAACGTTCTCTCAGAAGATAAAGGCTTCTGGTTTCCAGGAGAGGCCTGTTTGTTTCCGTTTAGTGTGCTACAGAACAGTCGGCGGAGGAGTGCGGAGAAGGGGGGAGAGAGAGGGTAAGTGAGGAGGTAAGAGAGGGGGAAGGAGAGGGGTAAAGGGACGTGAAAGAGAGGGGGAAGAGAGAGAAGAGAGAAAGAGACAGTGACAGGCATAGGGGGGGGAGAGAGAAGAGGGGAGCAGAGGTGAGCGTAAATTGGGACACTTGCTTTCAATTAATCAAGGTACAGAGCTAACTTTTGATTCGCAGCCCGTCCATAGAGATCAATTCATCTTCTCGAGACTGGGTGTTCGGGGTCGCGAAATGTGAGGGGACAATTAATTAACTTAACGAATCATACAGACCATTTAATCACAACACTGCATTAGGGAGATTGTGAAGTTAGTGGCCCATCTCTCAGGAAGTCAGAATGTTCAACGTGTGTGGGGTCTTTGATAACGTGGACTGTTTTATTGAGGTAGAGAGATGTGTAAACAGTGTCCACAGTTTCCATGATGTACTGAACTTGTTCACAGCTCTCTGCAGTGTTTCCGGTGGTGGCCAGTGCTGTTGCCATGACAACACGACTAGTTTCCGCACAGGATGTGTTCTGTAAAAACAGATGATGTTCGTCCAGGAGGCGCCGATTTTCTTCAGCCTCTCAGAGAAGCAGAGAGGCCGCTGAGCTTTCTTGGCGATAGTGTCCTTGTGGCTGGACAAGGACAGGCTGTTTGTGGTGTTCACTCTCAGGAGATTGGAGCTCTCAACCCCCTTATCCTCTGCCGTTGATGTAAACAGGAATGTCGGCATCGCCCCGGCTGACTTCCTGTTGTCAGTAACCAGCTCTATTGTGTTGGTGAAATGGAGGGGGTGGGGAGGAGGGAGACTAAGGGATAATAAGATGTGGGGAGAAGTAAGTGTGTAGAAGGAGAGATAGAACAGATAATGAGCTCGGTGGAAGTTGAGAAGCAGGAGATACCGGGAAGATGGAAAAACAAGACTAAATGGAACCAGACAGGAGAGGAATTTCACTCTCACCCTCTCCATCTCCCTCTCCCTATCCGTCCCACTCCTCTCTCTTTCTCTCTCCCTCTCACTCTCTCTCTCTCCCCCTCTCTGTCTCCCTCTCATGCTCTCTCTCACTCTCTCTCTCTTTCTCTCTGTCTGTCTGTCTCTCACTCTCCACAACCTCTCTCTCTTCCCTTCTCTGTCTGTCTCCCTCTTCCTCTATCTCAATCTCTCACTCCCTCTCTCTCCCTCTCTTTCTCTCTGTCTGTCTCTCCCTGTCTCTCTTTCCCTCCTCTCGCTCACTCTCCCCACCCTTTCTCTCTCTCTGTCTCTCTCCCTCTGTCTGCCTCTCTCTCTGTCTTTCTCCCTCTCTCTCTGTCTCTCCCTCTCACTCTCTCCCCACCCTCTGCCTCTCTCTCTGTCTTTCTCCCTCTCTCTCTGTCTCTCCCTCTCACTCTCTCCCCACCCTCTGTCTGTCTCTCTCTCTCTGTTCTTCTCTCTGCCTGTCTCTCTCCATCTTCCCCTCTCTCTCTGTCTCTGTCTGTCCCTCTCACTCTCTGTTCCTCTCTCTCTCTCCCTCCCTCCCTCACTCTCTCCCCACCCTCTCTGTCTCTGTCTCATTCTCTCCCTCTGCGTGTCTCTGTCTCTTTCCCACTCTCTGTCTGTCTCTCTTGCACTCTCTCTTTCTGTCTCTGTCTCTCTCCCTCAGTCTGCCTCTCTCTCTGTCTTTCTGTCTCTGTCTCTCTCCCTCAGTCTGCCTCTCTCTCTGTCTCTCCCTCTGTTCCTCTCTCTGCCTGTCTCTCTCCATCTCTCCCTCTCCCTCTCTCTCTGCCTGTCTGTTTCCCTTTCTCCATCTCTCCCTCTCCTTCTTTCTGCCTGTCTCTCTGTCTCTCACTCTCCCTCCCTCTCTTTCTGTTTCTCTCTCCCTCTCACTCTCTCTCTTTCTCTCCCTCTCTTTGTCTCTCTCCCTCCTCTCTCTCTTTCTCTCTCAGTGTACTATAAAGGCATGGATGAAGGATATGCAGTCTGGGGGAAAGCTGGGGTCACTGAACGAAGCCAATGCCGATACAATCAATACGAACAATCTACTAAACAAATGTAAACAGAGCACAGAATCATTTATCTGTGAGAGGGGGTGTAGAGGGGGAGATAGGGGGTGAGAGGGAGAGTGGGGGAGACTGGAGAGGGGTGGAGAAAGGGGAAAAGGGAAGGGGGAGAGGGAGGGAAGAGAGTGAAAGAAAGAGAATGTGGCAAGAGAGGGTTCAAGAGTAGGAGAATGAGGTATACTGGGGAGGAAAGAGTGAAGCAGAGAGTTGGGAGAGTGGGAAGTGTGGGGAGAGAGTGTGGAAGAGGGGAGGAGAGTGTGAGAGATAGGGAGAGAGTTGAAGGGGAGGGAGGGAGAGAGAGAAGAGAATGGTAAGCAGTGAAAGTGAGGTTTGTAGGCTAGAGAGTGGGGAGAGGGGGAGGGACAGAAATGGATGGGTGGTGCCTCACCTCATCTTGCCCTGATGACGGATGCTGCTTTTCCTTTTGCTAAGGCAGAAGTTGATGGACTTTCGATCGGTCAGGGCATGAAAGGATACGCAGTGAAGGCAGGAAAATGGGGCCGGGAGGAAAAATGGATTTACCATGATGAAGTGGCAGAGCAGTTTTGATGGGCCAAATGGCCTAATTCTGCTTCTGTCCCTCATGGTCTTATGGTCCAAGAGCAGCCTCTCATTCAATGAGAGCAAGAGCAATGAACTGCTTCTGGACTTTGGAGGAGGAAACAGGAACCCATGAGGCAATCCTCATCGGGGCTCAAAGGTGGAGACGTTCAGCAACTTTAAATTCCACAGTGTGAACATTTCAGAGGATCTGTCCCGAGCCCGGGACACAAGTGCAATTACAAGAAAGCAGGAACTCTCTGTCCTCAGTAGTATGGCCCAGCACATCATAGTGGATATGGCCCAGCACATCACGGGTAAAACTCCCCTCACAACCGAGCACATCTCTGCGGAGTGCTGTCGCAGGAAATCAGCATCCGTCATCAAGGACCCCCACCACCCAGGCCATGCTCTCTTCTCAATGCTGCCATCAGGAAGAAGGTGCATGAGCCTCAGGAGCCTCAACCCCAGGTTCAGGAACAGTTATTACACTCAACCAACAGGTCCTTCTTTCTTTTTACAATGTTTTTATTCAGAGGAAAAAAAATTTACAGAGTGCAACACATGGATACATTTCAACATAACTTGTATACATTTATATCTTGTAATAAAATTGTTATAGCATAATACATAAAGGTATACCACTCTGTAATCAAAAACTTAAAAATAGGTCATACATCATAAAAGAAATTTTTTATATATATAAAAAAAATCAACCCCCTACCAACTACCAAAGAAAAAAGCTGATGGATGACAATGGATAATTAGAAAAAAAACATATTCACTTAAGAAGAGAAAAATATACGTAAAAGTATATTTATAAATTGGAAAAAGTAATTTAGGAAAGGTCCCCAAATATCATTAAAAGATTGTTTCAAATTTCAGACTGAGCAGCAGATCTTTTCTAAATTTAAATACTACATAATATCATGTAGCTATTGAAGATGTGTAGGAGGGGTAGACTCCTTACATTTAAGCAAGAATGCTCTTCTTGCTAAAAGGGAGGTAAAAACTAAAACCTGTAGGTTAGGAGTATTTAAAGTTATATCTCCATTTGCAATAATACCACACAAGGTAGTAAGCGGATTTGGGTCAAATTGGACCCTAAAAAGTTGAGAGAAGGTATGAAATACTACCCGCCAAAACTTTTCAATTCTAGGGCAAAACCAAAACATATGAATTAAAGAGGCATCAGCAGAGTTGCATTTATTACAAAGTGGAGAAACATTCGGGTAAAAACCGGAGAGCTTCTGTTCAGAAATGTAAGCTCTATGAACCACTTTAAATTGTAGAAGAGAATGACGAGCACAGAAAGATGATTTATTTACCCATTTAAGAATTTTATTCCATCTATCATCAGTAATCTGACATTATAGGTCATTCTCCCAAGCTTTTTTAAGTTTATTTTAAAAGTCTTGCCTAGAATCAATCAACAAGTTATAGATACCGGTAATAGAACCTTTAAGAAAAGGTTTTAAATTTAAAAGATCGTCCAGTAAATTTTTATCAGGACCTATAGGAAAAGTAGCTAATTGGAAATGTAGAAAATCTCTAACTTGAAGGTATCTGTAAAAATATGATTTTGGGAGTGCTAATTTATTTGACAATTGGTCAAATGACGCAAGAGATCCTGAGATAAACAAGTCCCAAAAACACTTAATACCTAGTTCATCCCAATCCTTAAAGGGATAAAAAATAATTAAGGAGAATGGGAGACGATAATGAAAAATTCGCTAAACCAAAACATTTTCTATTTTGACAAATTTTCTAAAATTATCAATTTTCTAAATTGAGACCAGATCCCTAAACTTTGCTATTCCCACAATGAATGGACACAATCAACAGCTCTTCTTCTCATGTTCTTGATGTTTATTTCTGGGTTATTTTTTTAGTTTTATTTATTATGTATTTGAATTTTGTTTTCTTTTGCACATGGTTTTGTTTGTCCTGTTGGGAGGCAATCTTTCATTCATTTTATAATGGTTCTTGAGTTTACTGAATTTACAACATATTCAAATCCCAGGATTATACATGGTGATGTGCCTATACTTTGATAATAAATTTACTTTGCACATTTTAAGTTCTACATTTCAATTTGTAAATAACTGAAACACAAGAGCTCAGTCAGCTGGGTAAATGATTTTGTTCTGATCTGAATGGTCGGCCCAACACTGTGTCCCGTCTTTCGAGGCACATCAATTACTGGAAATATTACTGCATCGAACTGGAAAGCCTCAAATACTCTGTCTCTCTGCTCAAGCTTGCAAACACACGTAGACACACACACACACACACGTTTCAAAACGCCGACAATCATACCAGTGCCCAAAAATACCAGGGTGACCTGCCTCAACGACTATCGCCCAGTGACGCTCACTACTGTGATGAAGTGCTTTGACGGGATGGTCATGGTCAATCAAATTCTGTCTGTGTGTAGGGACCCACTGCAATTTCCCAATCTCTACAATCTGTCAACAATCCTCACTGGCTCACACTCGGCCTGGATAAAAGCAAGTCAGGCTGCTGATTACAGCTCAGCATTCAACACAATCAGACCCTCAATTGTATCAACAAGCTCCAAAACCTGGGCCTCTGTACCTCCTTCTGCAACTGGATCCTCACTAGGAGACCACAGTCTGTGTGGATCAGAAATAACATCTCCTCCTTCCTGACAATCAACACCGGCACACCTCAACGATGCGTGCTCATCCCACTGCTCTACTCTCTCTACACCCACGTCTGTGTGTCTAGGCTCATCTATAAACTTGCTGATGACGCAACTATTGTTGCTGGAATTTCAGACGGTGATGAGGAGGAGTACAGGAGTGAGATAGATCAGCAAGTTGAGTGGTGTCACAGCAACAACCTTGCACTCAGCATCATGAAGACAAAGGAATTGATTGTGGATTCAGGAAGGGGAAGTCGAGGGAACACACACCAGTCCTCATCGTGGGATCAGAAGTGAAAAGGGTGAGCAGTTTCCATTTCCTGCCTGTCAGCATCTCTGAGGAACTATCCTGGGCCCAACATATTGATGCAGTTACAATGAAGGCACAACATCGGCTATATTGCATTCGGAGATTGAGGGGAATCGGTCTGTCACTAAAGACACTTGCAAATTTCTACAGATGTACTGTGGAGAGCATTCAAACTGGTTGCATCACTGCCTGGTGTAGAGAGGCCAGTGCACAGGATCAGAAATTGCTGCAGAAAGTTGTAAACTCAGCCAGCTCCTTCATGGGCACTGGACTCCACAGCATCCAGGACACATTCAAAAGATGATGCCACAAAAAGGTGACATCCATCATTAAGGACCCCCATCACCTAGGACGTGACCTCTTCTCATTTCTACCATCAAGGAGGATGTACAGGACCCTGGAGACACACTCACTGGTTCAGGAACAGCTTCTTCCCCACTGTCAGATTTCTAAATGGACAATGTACCGATAAACACTTTCTCAGAATTTTCCCTCCCTTTTTGCACTTCATTTTAAATATAATTTCACATACTAATTGTAATCTGTAGTTTTTATTACTAAATATTGCAATCTACTGCTGACAAATTTCACCACAAACGCCGGTGATATTAAACCTGATTCTGATACGCAAACACACACAGCTGGGCTCAGACATACAACACTCCCACATTCCTCCCTTTGTGACACCCTGTTTGCTCCGTGGCCCCCGGTATGAAGCTCAAACTGTTGCAACACCTGCCCTTTAAATTCATGTCTGATGGTGCGCTGTATCTGTTCACTGTTTCAGTTTGATATTAAATGAAGAGCATTGAATGGGAAGGAAGGATTGAATAGAAGAATAAAGATCTCCTCTGAAGGTATATGGGGTCCTGGTGAGAGCGTACATGGAACACTGTGCACAGGTCTGGTCTCCCTCCCGGAGTCAGCCTGTGGGATGAAGGGAATGAAGAGATTTCCCAGATTGATTTAGGAGGTGAGGTAGTGTCCTCAGAGAGATTATACTGACCGGGCCTGTCTCAGAATTAGAGAAATAAAAGGCCGTCTGACTGAGACAGACACAGTCTCACAGGGTAGAGGCAGGAATGATGTTTCCTTTGGCTGTGGTGAGGAATGGGGGTCACAGAATCCGAGTTCACCTCAGCAGGACTGAGATGAGGAGAAATTTCCTCACCCAGAGGGCAGTGAATCTTTGGAATTTTCTCCACAAGGTTTCTAAAATCGAAGGACAAGTTTTAGGGCTCTGCGATGCTGGGAACGTTGCGCGAAAGTGGCGCTGAGGTCAAAGATCAGACATGTTCTGTGTGAAAGGCAGAACGGACGCAAGCGGCCGAGTGGCCTGCTCCTGTTACGTATTTTCTAAAGTCCGAGTTTACCTTTGCGCCTGGCTCTCCCTGGGCCTTCAGCCTGTCCTTTAACACAGGGGAGCGCTCACACACCGGAGCTCCATCGCCAGCCGCTGCGGGCCAGCTCCCGTATCCCAGCAGCAGGAGACAGGACCGGGAGGAAACTCCGGACAACAGGCCCCGATCCACGGCGGGGAAAGACCGGGCTCCCTCTGTGGGGCTGAAACATCTCTCGTAATCTCCGCCCGAATCTTCACCTCCGCCATCGGAAGGGTTCAAAACTCCGGCCGCTGTTGCAGCCTTTACCCCGGGAACTGCTCCCAATCTCGGGTCTCTCACCGGGTCCACTCGTTCCCGGTTCCAAACTTCGGTCCGCCCACTGACACTCCTCAGCCAATGGAGGCCAGAGTCTCCCAGCGGTGATCTCCGATTGGCTGTGAGTGTGTCCGAGGGCGGGCTGTTACCGGGAACCGGAGATGTCAGTCACAGTTTGTTCTCAGAATCATAGCAAGTTCCCCGAGGCTCAAAGTTCAAAGTAAATTTTATTATTATTTTTTAATATTTTAAATTTTTATTGAAAACGAACAAAAACAGAAACACTAAACATATGCTAACAAAGCCAGGGAATCACACAAAAGCAGCAACGAATATATAACCATTAACTTTAAATATACAAATAAACGAGGAAAGCCGCTCTAAATATTTATGATAAAGAAATGATCCCCATGAGATTTAGTGTTATTAGTAAACCCAGATAAGACATTTTCAAAACAAAAAGTAAAATCCACATTAATATATTGATCTATAAATTGACAAACATCAACCTAAAATGTTTTAACATATTCACAATCCCAAAACAGATGAAATAAATCCTCTGGTTATAAACCACAAAAATAACAGTTAGTTTCGATATCAGAATTAACCCGTCAAATAAACACTATTTGGATAATATCTATGTATAGTTTTAAATAAGCCCCAAATACTCCTCCACCTCAGATTACCCAAGCGACTATTCCAAAAACTAACAGAGTACATATAAGTCGCCACATACAACACCTACAAACATACAGAGCAAAGCTACAGAACGGTAACAATATCTGGATCAATGAAAGATCAGCCAGAGTGGAGAAGACAACAAACTTCGTCAATGCAAATAAACAACGAGAACATGAAATAACCGCAGCGGCTGCCGATAGATGTCCGGTGCTCTCAGCTCTCCCTGTTCAATCTGACAGGACAAGAAATAGTGAGGCGCAAAGGTAAACTCGTGTTTCAGAAAATAAGAAATCGAGAAGGCGTGGCCATTCGGCCCCTTGCGCCTCTACTGCCCTTCAACTCAGAACAAGCTTGTCTTTTGACCTCAGCACCACTTTCCTGCAACTTCCCATCACCGCTGAGCCCCAGGATATGTCTATTCAATTTAGAAACCTTGTGGAGATAATTGCAATGATTCACTGCACTCTGGGTGAGGAAATTTCTCCTCATTTCAGTCCTGCTGAGTTGTCCTTGGATTTTGAGACTGTGACTGATGGTTCCACACCTTATGGGAAACATCATTCCAGCCCTTCTGCTGTAAATATTCTGTGAGATTGTATTTCTCTAATTCTGAGACAGGAATGTGATCTGTCTCAGTCAAATCACCTCTTATTTCACTCATTTTGAGACAGTCCCAGTACGATGATTTGTTGTGGGAGCATCTCTATGAGTGCAGTTATCCTGTGTTGTTCCACAGCCTCAGAGTTGAGGGGTAGTAACTGTTCCTGGCCCTGGTGGGGCGAGTCCTGAGGGTCTTGTGCCTTCTACCTGATCACAGCAGTGAGAAAAGAGCCTGCCTGTGTGGTGAGCCTGATCACAGCCGCCTGTATCACCGTCCCCTCTTGCCTGCCCCATCCGGGACCAAAGGGATTGTGGAGAGTAAATGTGGTACTATGTCGAGTATCACTGTGATCCGTCCCCTCTGGCCTGCCCTATCCGGGAGTAAATGGATTGTGGAGAGTAAATGTGGTACTCTATCGAGTATCACTGTGATCCGTCCCCTCTGGCCTGCCCTATCCGGGACCAAAGGGATTGTGGAGAGGAAATGTGGTACTCTGTCGAGTATCACTGTCATCCAGGCTCTCTTCCTGCCTCTTATTATTCTTGTCTGTGATTGCAGTGCGACAATCTCTGGCCCAATGTCCCCTCTTTCTACAAACCCCTTTTCTGTCCTTAGCCAAGTGTCCTCTTCATCTGCACCGTCCGCACGATCCTGCCACCCGTTCTGGGTTCTTCCTCGGGACCCGAACTCCATCTCCTCACTACCGGATCTCTGTGCTCACTCTCGCTTTTCCCCAGTCCCTTTAAAGAGTTAATTGTGCTCCATATTCATCAGAATTTATGTCACCCGGGGCCAGGTCTGACACAGCAAATTGAGATTAGTTAACTTAAAGGAGTGGACAGGCTTGGGCCTGAGACAGTTTAGAAAAGTCTGCACTGCCAGCTGGACACATTGATCTGTCCAGGGGTTTGCCGGCATTGGAATCTCACGTATCCTTAAAACAAGCGATAAAGTATGCAAGGGATTCTCCTTTTTTCTGTAGTTACTGGGTAAATTCACCAAAATCTGCATGCAGTCGGGCTGTCATTCAAATGGGTTCCCTTACCTCAGCGACCCACCGTGCCATGGCTTGTATTACATCAGCCCCTCTGGTGGCTTCCGGTCACCTTCGGGCATCTGCCTGGGAAAGGGGAACCCACTCCCTGTCCCTGCCCGGGAGTTTCCAGATATATCCCTGAGGAGTGCAGGCAAGTCCCCAGTCAAGTTCTGGAAAGGGGAACCCACTCCCTGTTCCTGCCTGAGAGGTTCCAGATATAACCCTGAGGAGTGGCACAAGTCCCCAGGCAGGGTCTGGAAAGGGGAACCCACTCCCTGTCCATGTCCGAGAGGGTCCATAGGTTACCCTGAGGACTGGCACAGGTCCCCGGGCAGGGTCTGGAAAGGGGAACCCACTCCCTGTCCATGTCCGAGAGGTTCCATATATAACCCTGAGGAGTGGCACAAGTCCCCGGGCAGGGTCTGGAAAGGAGAACCCACTCCCTTTTTCAATGAATTCAGGGAAAGCCCCTGGTCCGGATGGTTATACTGCTGAATTTTTAAAATTATTTTCTTCTATACTCTCTCCTTTGCTTTGTAAAATTTTTAAAGATGCGTTAACTGTAGATAAATAACTGCAATCTTTTTATGATGCCTCTATTTCTCCAATTGTTAAAAAAGATAAAGAACCCACTGAATGTGCATCCTATCGGCCAATATCCTTGCTGAATATGGATTCTAAGATTTTTACCAAAATTTTGGCCACTACATGAGAAAATGTATTACCTCAAGTTACCTCTGAAGATCAGAACAGATTTATTAAAACCTGTTATTCATCTTTTAACATTAGAAAATAAATTAATATAATTTATACTTCTTCATCGAAAATACCAGAATGTCATTGCCTGAGATGCTGAAAAAGCGTTTGATAGAGTTGAATAGTTATATTTATGTAATAATCTGTAGAATTTTAATTTTAGCTTGAAGTTTATATCATGGATTAAATTAATGGCTTTGGTTCTTACCAATAATCAAAGATCTCCTTTTTTTCAGTTGCCCCGTGGTACGAGGCAAGGCTGCTCTTTAAGTCCTCTATTATTTGACATTGCTTTGGAACCTTTAGCCGTTGCCATTCGTGATTCACCTAATATTTTTGATATTACCCATGGGTAAGGGACATAATTTATCATTATATGCTGATGATTTGTTTCTATACATATCTGACCCCGAGAGATCTATTCCTGCTGTTTCATCCTTGCTTGCTCAGTTTAGTAGCTTTTCTGGCTACAACCTGAATTTTAATAAGAGTGAATTATTTTCATTAAATATGCAAGTTGCAATTTATAAACACTTACCATTTAAAGATGTCACAGATCATTTTACTTATTTGGGTATTAGAATTACCAAGAGACATAAGGGTTTATTTAAAGTTAATTTTTTACCTTTAATTGACCAAATCAAGCAACTTGTTACCAGGTGGTCCCCATTATCTCTGTCATTGGTTGGTCAAATTAATACTATCAAGATGATAGTATTACCCAAATTTTTATATTTAAACCAAGCATTACTAATTTTTATTTCTAAATCATTTTCTGATATTGATTGTAAAATATCTTCATACATGTGGCAGAATAAAAATCCTAGATTAACTAAGAAATATTTACAGAAGTCTAAGTAGGAAGGTTTTTTGGCTTTGCTAAACCTAAGATTTTACTACTGGGCAGTTAACATCCGATAGTTAATATCTTGGACACGAGAATTGGTGTAATGGGTAAATTTACCCACAATGGGTAAATTTGAAGTGTAAATCTGTACAAGACTTCTCATTGTTTTCTATTTTAAGATCTTTGTCTCCTTTTGCTTTATCTAAACCAAATAAACAAATAACTAATCCTATAGTTAAACATACATTAAGAGCATGGTTTCAATTTTGTAAATTCTTCGGCTTGAATAAGTTTATCTTATCAAGCCCTCTTATATCTAACTTTTTTTTCCATCCCTCTTTTATGGACTTTGTGTTATTGTGTTTATGGCCGTTGTGTTATTGAAAACAAAAGGTTTAACATGTTTTTGTGATCTATTTTTAGATAACAGTTTTCTGTCCATTGAACAGCTATCCAGCCTAAAACTTTTTTTTTAGATACTTGCAAGTTAGAAATTTCTTGAATGTTAGTCTTTTCTGAAATTATGTCCAATGGACATTACAGAAAAAATTCAGGCTCTGAATCCTTGCCAGAAGGGTTTAGTAGCCATCATTTATAATACAATCATAAAAATACAGCCAGGAGTATCAGAAATAATTAAGAAGGAATGGGTAAAAGAACTTTACTGACTTATACCCACAGGGCAGTGGGATAACATTTTACAAATAATCAATTCTTCTTCTATTTGTGCTAAACATGCCTAATACAATTTAAGGTTGTTCATAGGGCTCACATGTCCAAGGATAAACTCGCTCGATTTTATTCTTATGTTAATCCAGCCTGTGACAGATGTCATTCTGAAGTCACTTCATTGACCCAGATGTTCTGGTCTTGCCCCTATTTGCAAAATTACTGGAAAGGTATTTCTGGTATTATTTCAACAGTTCTGAATATCAAATTGCAATCCTATGACTGCATTTTTTGGTTTAACAATGGTGGATAATGGTCGTTTATCCCCCCTCAGCCCTGTAGATGATTGCATTTGTTACATTAATGACTAGAAGATCTATCCTATTGAACTGGAAAGAAATTAGTCCTTCAACTATATTTCAGTGGTTTTCTCAAACTATTTCTTGTTCGAGTTGAGAAAAAATTACAAGTGTTGTCTTTGACCCTTCAGTTAAATATGAAAAAACTTGGAGACCGTTTATTCAACATTTCCATAAAAACTAAACTGACTTTTCCTAAACCTTACTTTTATTGTCCTTAATTATTCGGATGGAGGTACGGAGTTATTGACGCTACTGTGTATAATTGATATAATGCAATGGCCCATGTCAGTTAGGATTTTTTCCATTTTTTTTGGGAGGGGAGGGTTTCTTATTTTCTCCATTTTTTTTTAACCACTATGAGTTTGGGAGCTTAACATTAATAAGGTATTTATTCCTTAACCTATTAATTATGTACTTTCAATCTCTTTGTATTCATGTTTCATTTATGTTTGTTTAAAATCAATAAAAAGATTTAGAAAGAAAGGACTACTCTGAGGAAAGGGTGGAATAGGCGCCACGGGCCGAGTGGCCTGGCCTGCTCCTGTTTCTTATTTTCTAAAGTCCGAGTTTACCTTTGCGCCTGGTTCTCCCTGGTCCTTCAGCCTGTCCTTTTGCACAGGGGAGCACTCACACACCGGAGCTCCATCGGCAGCCGCTGCGGGCCAGCTCCCGTATCCCAGCAGCAGGAGACAGGACCGGGAGGAAACTCCGGACAACAGGCCCCGATCCACGGCGGGGAAAGACCGGGCTCCCCCTGTGTGGCTGAAACATCTCACGGAATCTCCGCCCGAATCGTCACCTCCGCCATCGGAAGGATTCAAAACTCCGGCCGCTGTTGCAGCCTTTACCCGGGGAGCTGCTCCCAATCTCGGGTCTCTCACCGGGTCCACTCGTTCCCGGTTCCAAACTTCGGTCCGCCCACTGACACTCCTCAGCCAATGGAGGCCAGAGTCTCCCAGTGGTCTTCTCTGATTGGCTGTGAGTGTGTCCGAGGGCGGGCTGCTGCCGGGAGCTGGAGATGTCAGTCACCGTTTGTTCTCAGACTCATAGCAAGTTCCCCGAGGCTCAAAGTTCAAAGTAAATTTTATAATTACTTTTTAATATTTTAAATTTTTATTGAACACAAACAAAGACAGAAACACTAAACATATGCTAACAAAGCCAGGGAATCACATAAAAGCAGCAACGAATATATAACCATTAACTTTAAATATACAAATAAACAAGGAAATCCGCTCTAAATACTGTTGGACAGAAGGGACTGTATCTAAGAGGAGTCACAAAACAAGAACGTTTACAGAGATAACACAAAATATTGACAGATTTGTACAGTCTTTACAGGTTTCTGGTTACGGGAAGTGTTCAGAGTATAAACGTATAGTTTGAAGTCTGAGGTAAAAATCTAAATGAAGGTTTCTTATTGCTGTGTTTGCATTTATGGATACAAAATTTGCTGTAAATTAACAAAAGATTTATGATAGAGAAATGATCCCTGTGAGATTTGGTATTACTAGTAAACCCAATAAGACATTTTCAAAACAAAAAGTAAAATCCACATTAATAAATTAATCTATAAATTGACAAACATCAAACCAAAATGTTTTAACATATTCACAATCCCAAAACAGATGAAATAAATCCTCTGGATATCAACCACAAAAAGAACAGTTAGTCTCAATATCAGAATTAACCCTTGTCAAATAAACATTATTTGGATAATATCTATGTATAATTTAAAATAAGCCCCAAATACTCCTCCACCTCAGATTCCCCAAGTGATGATTCCAAAAACTAACAGAGTACATATAAGTCGCCACAAACAACTCCTGCAAACATGCAGAGCAAAGCTACAGAATGGTAACTATATCTGGATCACTGAAAGATCAACCAGAGTGCAGAAGACAACAAACTTCGCCAATGCAAATAAACAATGAGAACATGAAATAACCGCAGCGGCTGCCGATAGATGTCCGGTGCTCTCAGCTCTCCCTGTTCAATCTGACAGGACAAGAAACAGTGAGGCACAAAGGTAACCGAGTGTTTCAGAAAACAAGAAATCGAGAAGGCGTGGCCATTCGGCCCCTTGCGCTACCACTGTCCTTCAACTCAGAACATGCTTGACTTTTGACCTCAGCACCACTTTCCTGCAACTTTCCATCACCGCTGAGCCCCAGGATATGTCTATTCAATTTCGAAACCTTGTGGAGATAATTGCAATGATCCACTGCACTCTGGGTGAGGACATTTCTCCTCATCTCAGTCCTGCTCAGTTCTCCTCGTATTCTGAGTTTGTGAGTGCTGGTTCCACACCTTCTGGGAAACATCATTCCAGCACATCCACTTTAAATATCTTGTGAGATTATATTTCTCTAATTCTGAGACAGGAATACAATCTGTCTCAGTTAAACCACCTCTTGTTTCACTCATTTTGAGACAGTCCCAGTACGATCATTTGTTGTGGGAGCAACTCTATGGACATCAAGTGAGTGCAGTTATCCTGTGTTGTTCCACAGCCTGATGGTTGAGGGGTAGTAACTGTTCCTGACCCTGGTGGGGCGAGTCCTGAGGCTCCTGTACCTTCTACCTGATTACAGCAGTGAGAAAAGAGCCTGCCTGTATGGTGAGCCTGATCAGAGCCGCCTGTATCACCGTCCCCTCTGGCCTGCCCTATCCGGGACCAAAGGGATTGTGGAGAGTAAATGTGGTACTCTGTCGAGTATCACTGTGATCTGTCCCCTCTGGCCTGCCCTATCCGGGATCGAAGGAATTGTGGATAGTAAATGTGGTACACTATCGAGTATCACTGTCACCCAGAATCACTTCCTGCCCCTTATTATTCTTGTCTGTGATTCCAGTGCGACAGTCTCCAGCCTAATGTCCCCTCTTTCTACAAACTCCTTTTCTGTCCTTAGCCAAGTGTCCTCTTCATCTGCACCATCCGCACGATCCTGCCACCCGTTCTGGGTTCTTCGTCGGGACCCGAACTCCATCTCCTCACTACCAGTTCTCTGTGCACACTCTCGCTTTTCCACAGTCCCTTTAAAGAGTCAATTGCGCTCCCTATTCATCAGAATTTATGTCACCCGGGGCCAGGTCTGACACAGCGAATTGAGATTAGTTTACTTAATGGAGTGGGCAGGCTTGGGCCTGAGACAGTTTAAAAAAGTCTGCACTGCCAGCTGGACACACTGATCTGTCCAGGGATTTGCCGGCATTGGACTCTCACGTATCCTTAAAACGAGCTATAAAGTACGCAAGGGATTCTCCTTTTCTCTGCAGTTATCAGATAAATTCTCAAAATCCGCATGCAGTCGGGCTGTCATTCAAATGGGTTCCCTTACCTCAGTGACCCACCGTGCCAGGGCCTGTATTACATCAGCCCCTCTGGTGGCTCCCGGTCACCATCGAGCGTCTGCCTGTGAAAGGGGAACCCACTCCCTGTCCGTGTCCGAGAGGTTCCATATATAACCCTGAGGAGTGGCACAAGTCCCCGGGCAGGGTCTGGAAAGGGGAACCCACTCCCGTTTTCAATGAATTCAGGTAAAGCCCCTCGTCCAGACGGTTATACTGCTGAATATTTTTAAATCCTTTTCTTCTATACTCGCTCCTTGGCTTTGTAAAATTTTTAAAGATGCGTTAACTGTAGGTAAATAACCACAATCTTTTTATGATGCCTCCATTAATCCAATTGTTAAAAAAGATAAAGACCCCTCTGAATTTGCAACCTATTGGCCAATATCCTTGCTGAATACGGATTCTAAGATTTTTACCAAAATTTTGGCCACTACATGAGAAAATGTATTATCTCAAATTATCTCTGAAGATCAGACCGGAATTATTAAAATCTGTTATACATCTTTTAACAGAAGCAGGCAGTGAAAGATCAGCCAGAGTGCTGAAGGGAACCAAATACAGAGAAACAGCGATAAATAACAAGAGTATGAAATAACCGCAGCGGCTGCTGATGGATCTCCATAGCTCTCACCGCCCCCCTGTGCAATCCGACAGACTGAAGACCAAGGGGAAAGGTAAACTCGTGATTTAGAAAATAAGAAACAGGAGAAGGCGTGGCCATTCGGCCCATTGCACTATTCTTCCCCTCACTCAGAACATGGCTGATCTTTGACCCCAGCGCCACTTTCCTGCAACGTTCCCAACATCGCCGAGCCCCTAAATATGTCCGTTTAATTTAGAAGTCTTGTGGAGAAAATTCCAAATATTCACACACTGTGTTGGGGAAATTTCTCCTCATCTCAGTCCTGCTGAGGTGACCTCAGATTTTGAGTCTGTGATCCCTGGTTCCACTGCCCAACCAGGGGAAACATCATTCCTGCCCCTACCCTGTAAATACACTGTGACACTGTGTCTGTCTCAATCAGGAAGCTTCTCCATGTGAACCTTGTGTTCATGAAACTGGTGACAGTTCTTTCAGACCAGCAGCTTTGACCACAAGAACACCAGACAGTGGTCAGCACGGAATGTACTGCAGTTACTGCAGGAGAAGGACTGGATGGACACAGTGGAGTGGTTCCCGGAGCAGACAGTCCAGACCATATGGCAGAATGCCTCATCACCAGGTCTTACCAACTGCCGGCGAGAGGGCCCCTCCCAGTCTGGTCCTCACTGCATGCCCGGAGATCACTCCCACAGCACGCTGCCCCGAGATTACTGCAGTGGAGACGAGACGGTCACTCACCTCTTTGCGGACTGTGGGCTGGCGAAAGATTCATGGGCCTTTGTCACAGCAGCTGCGTGACAGAAGGCTCACTGATCCTCGGGCTGTTCCCAGGACGCGCAAGAAAACGGACAGCGAGTGCTGCTGGAAGATCATCAACTCGGGGAAAGACCCCCGAAACTTGTTGGCCTGCCACACATCGAGATGTCCGGAGAGCAGGTGTTACCAACCTGGGGTCCAGGGTTTCTGGTATTGGTCTTTGGCATAAAAATGTTTGGGAACCTCTGTCGTACAGGAATGCTGCAGACCGGCACATTCCAGACTACAGGGACACCAGTGGAACTATCGTGTCCCTCTACTGCTCGACTGGGAGAGGCCGTGTTGGCTGAGGAAGCCTCTCAATTATTGTACACCACCCCAGGGGGCACATGAGCGACAACAGACAACAGAATACCCCATAGACAACGAAGGTAAATTCATTGGGTAAAGATATTGGCACGTTTTATCATTCTGAATATTTTATTTAAATCTTATTTTGATGCAAAAAAAAGTATCAACATCTGATCTGTATTCAGAGTGAAGGAGACCAGGCCTTCTATTGGAAACGGGACAGACATGGGTCAAGTCATTAAGGTTTTCTCACGAAGGGCTGTTGAAATCAGGACCTTGCCGAAAAATTAACATTTTCCACCCTGTGACGTAAAATGTCCAGTCCTGTGCTTTTTCCTGCAACCACAGGTCGGTCATCACCACTGAAACTCTCTCCTCACAGCACAATATTTTCTCCACATCCCCAGTTTAATGGCATGTTTTCACTGTTTACTTATCCACCGTTTTACACTCCACTCTGACTCTCTTAGACCTGGAGAAAGATACAAAAAAACGAGCTGCTGGAGGAGCTCAGCGGGTCGGGCAGCATCTGTGGAGGGAAATGGACAATCGACATTTCGGGTTGAGACAGTTCAGATGAAGGATCTCGATCCGGAAAGGTCCTTCCGATCGGAGCGATGGGGCCTTTGGACAGTCAGCTAACGTTTTTTGTTGCTCTACGTGTTTACGAGATGGGGTTGCTGGGCATATGGCCAACTCACCTACGCTTGTCGCCGGGCTTAGACAGTCCATTAGGCGTTTCCTTACCTTTTCTCTGTTTAATTTATTTTTGATCCCACACTAACATTCAAATAGCCATGAACACATCCAACAGCAGAATGTTCATTCCCTGAGACTGCAGCGCGCGTAGTGGACAATCCCGGTACTGCAGGGGTCATTCCCCGGGTCTACAGCGCGCGTAGTGGACAATCCCGGTACTGCAGGGGTGATTCCCCGGGTCTACAGCGCGCGTAGTGGACAATCGCGGTACTGCAGGGGATCTGCAGCTCCCGGAAGTGAATGTATTCTGAATCAGGAAGTGCCGGAGTTAACATGGCTTCGAAAGGAGAGACCGAGAGTTTAACAGAGGAGGCGATTTGTCCCATCTGCCTGGATTTCTTCACCGATCCGGTTATACTGGAGTGCGGACACAACTTCTGTCGCTCTTGTATCACACGGTGTTGGGAAAGGGAGGAGAGAACCTCCTGCCCGGAATGTAGAGAGGAGTTTGCTGACCGTACCCTCAGGGTGAATCGGGCCTTAGCAAATCTGGCTGAAAAAGCTCGAAATCTAAACCTGAATCGGAAAGGGAAGGAAAGTGAACGTCACTGCGAGGAACATGAGGAAGAACTGAAGCTGTTTTGCGAAACGGACAAGACACTGATCTGTCTGATCTGTAGAGACGCGCAGGAACACCGAGAGCACCGCTTCAAGCCGATTAAAGAAGCTGTTAAAATCTACAAGGTAGAAACTAACGTCAGTTTAATACTTAACATATTTCCTTTCTCCTACATACCATCACACGATGCTCCATAACCAGAACATCATTCTCTGCAACTTCCGCCATCTCCAACGGGATTCTAGCATCTCTCCGTCCCACAGCCCAACTCCGCACCCC
Source organism: Hypanus sabinus (assembly GCF_030144855.1). Lineage (NCBI taxonomy): Eukaryota > Metazoa > Chordata > Chondrichthyes > Myliobatiformes > Dasyatidae > Hypanus > Hypanus sabinus. The sequence continues at coordinate 831,608 of NW_026779009.1, forward strand.
GCAACTCTCCGCTCTTTATACGGATCGCTCCCCGTACTGTATCGCCCTGATCCACTCGCTCCTCCCCACTGATCTCCCTCCTGGCACCGACACCTGCAAGCGGGACAAGTGCTACACCCGACCTCTAACCTCCTCCCTCGTCACCATTCAGGGCCGCAAACAGCCCAGTCCCTCCCGTTTCTTCCATGGTCGATTGTCCTCTCGGATTAGATTCCTTCTTCTCCAGTCCTTTACCTCTTCCACCTGTCCCCTCCCAGCTTCTCACTTCATCACCCTCCCCCACGTTCCCCCTCACGTTGTCTCACCCGTCACCTGTCAGCTGGTTCTCGTCCCCAATCTTTTCATTCTGGCTTCTGTCCCATTCCTTCCCAGTCCTAATGAAGGTTCTCATCCCGAAACACCGACTGTTTATTTCCCCTGAATAGATGCTGCATGACTCACTGAGTTCCTCCGGCATTTTGTGCGATAATCGGGTTTGATCACCTGTTTCTTTTGATGCATCTTTGTTTCTATTTCCTTCACACTCTGACTTCCAGGATCAGCTAAAATCTTCCTTAGACTCTCTCACAAAAAAGAAATCAGACTTCCAGGAAAAGGAGCAGCAACAGAAAGAGAAGATTTCCGGAGTTCGGGTGAGGCTTCCTGAGCGGAATTTCTGATATTACTGTCGAGTTTTGCTCCATTTAATGCAGAATAGCCGGGTATCGCAGGTCCAGTGACCTGGGTTCGATCCTGACCTCTGCTGCTGTCTGTGTGGAGTTTGCATGCTCCCCCTGTAACCATGACCGTTTCAGACACATTCCAAGGACATGCTGGATGAATGGTTAATTACAATTAACCCTGTGAAGGTGGGGAGGGTGTATGTGAATCTGCTGGGAGTTAATGGGTCACTGAGGGAGAATAATTTCAGGAAAATGTCAGGGAAAGGATTTGACGGGAATGTCTCAGAAGTAGTATGGACCCCAATGGACCGAATGGTCAATTTTATGTCATAAGGAAATACAACACAGCAATGTAGTAAACTAATCTTCGCCTTTCATTCGACAGAAACAGTCACACAGCAATCAGACCCACATCACATCCCAGTTTGCTGAACTGCGACAGATTATCACTGAGAAAGAGCAGAGCTTACTCAGGGATCTCAGGGAAGAAGAGAAGAGGATTCTCAAACCAATGGAGAAAAATCTTCTGGCTCTTCAAGAGAATATAAGGATTATTCAGGAGGAAATCACTAAGTTAAAGGAACAGATGGATCAAAAAGACAGTGTGATGTTTCTCAAGGTGAGGGATGATATTTCAATTTAATTCTGTCAAATTGAACTAAATGAACAGTGGTACATTTGAAATAAACACAGCACAGCGGCCAATTCTACCAAATCAATTGCCACTGCGGGTGACCTTACACAGAGTGTTCTCCTTTCATGAGGAACCTCCAGTCAGTCCGCTAATGACATTCTAAATATCGGAGATTGATATTCGATCCTTTATTAGCAATATACAATATTAAGCATAATTAATTTCAGCATAATTTCAACATAATTAAATTGTAAATTAAACTGCAATTAATTGGTCAACAAAAGATATGGCATCTGCCAGTCCCAGGATCAAAACAGCCCAGAACAAAGTTCGAATACGTAACTTATTCCCTTCACTTTTACCACGTCCCCACTCACGTGACTGGTTATCGTAATAAACACATAACACAGAATACAATGCAGACAGAAAACAGACGTGTTGCTCCTGCACACAGCATTTACAAATGGCAGTAAACTGTTTCTCACCAGACAATTGGTGCAACTATTCAGGGTTGCTGTTGGCCAAAACTGGTCTTCCAGAACTTCTGTACATCCCAGGACAGAATGCAATCTTTGCTGAAATGATTTACTCTGATCATAACACAGAGCTGCTGATAGTGTCCTTAATTACCGCATTAAATATCCTCCAAAACTCCCATTAACACCCAGTTCCAGTCACAGGCTGTGACTATGCCTGGTGCGGTGGGTGTGAGGGTCTCTCTGTCAATCAGAGAACAAAGAATATGACCCACACATCAGACTTATCCTCCATATCCGGTTTCCATCAGATTAGATAAACTTTTACTGCTCTACTTTTTCGGATTGGTTTTACATCGGATTGTGTCCCATTCTCCGCTCATTCCGCCCATTCCAAAAAACTTACCCCTGACATCTCGTCTGTACTACTTGCAAGCATTTTAAAACTGTCCTCTCGTGTTAGCCATGAATGAGATACTTTTTACCAACTGCACACAATCAAATCCATCACTAATCTTAAATTGTTCCATTTTATCATTCTGACGTCTTATCCAGATGGTAATGCACAGCCTGTCCTGTCTTTCCTGTAAGTTTCATCCTCTCAGTAATGGTCTAATTTTCAGCAACTTTCCCTGTAATTTTCCCCGTGGTTCTGTATTGCTGGTGTGTATTTGTGACTGTGGGAGTGGGAATTTTCAACACCTTGTAATGATTTGGATGAAATTCAGGATGTGGACAGTAAGTCCAAGTCTAATCAGATTTGTGTTTTTATCTATTTCAGAAGGAAGCTCGTCGGAACAGGAGGTAGGACAGGCTCTGTACTGAAACCCTGAATGGATTTGTAAAATAGTTCAAAATCCCACTTTATCACCAGCATTTTAATATTTACAGAATCAGTGACAATGTCCAGGAATTGTCAGTGACAGATGAGGCCCTACCGGTTGAAAAATTCGATCGCTTCTATTTGTTGAACACAGTGCTGAGTGAAACACTTGATGCCATTAACCGAGGTAAAACTTACAAAGATTCATTTTTCCTTGTTCATGAAACACAATTAATTTATAAGCTGAAGCAAAGATTGTCTGTAATAATGGGCTGAAGGGGAACTGAAGTTTATTCCACATCAACCCCACTGACTGGGAGGCATCACTGTCACATGGTGAGCTGGAGATGTCAGACCCCTGGACACACCAGCGCAGGGTCACAATACAACCAATACACGGGACTGGCAGATGAACCATTGTGTCCTGATCCCAGACACACTGAACTAACACACCAAGACATGAATTTGAATCTGACCACAGGAGCTGGGAATTTAATACTGACTTGATGATATTGTAGGGAATAAAAGCGGGTATCAGTGTGGTTACTGGGATTGTCAGGAAAATACGCAAGTCCTTCGTGCACAGTGAGTGCAGACTCTGACTGACACAGGTCTTCACACTGCTGGATCCACAACTCTCACTGTTGTTAAGGGAGAGAATAGGGGAGCAGTAGTGACAGGGGACTCAATCGTCAGGAGACAGACAGGAGTATCTATGAATCTGTATGGGGCCCCCGATTGGTATCTTGCCCCCTAGGTGCCAAGGTCAGGGATGTCTCCGATCGTGTCTGCAGGATTTTGGAGAGGGAGGGTGAAGAGTCAGCTATCTTGTTGCATTTTGGGACCAATTACATAGGAAGTAAAAACAAAAGGGTCCTGAAAAGAATCTGGCTAGCTTGGTAGAAAACTCAGAAGCAGTACCTCCAGGGCTGTAATTTCTGGATTGCTGCCTGTGCCACGTGCTGGTGGGAGTAGAAACAGGATAATTTGACAGATAAACATGGCTGAGAAGATGGTGCTGGGGACAGGGCTTCAGGTTCTTGCATCATCGGGATCTGTTCTGGTGGAGGAATGACCTGCTCAAAAGGGATGGGTCGCACCTGGATCCGAGGGAGAACAATATTCTCGGTGAGAGAGGTTTCATAGAGCTGTTGGGGAGGGTTTAAACTAATTTGGTGGGGTTTAGAACTGGAGTGAAGAGATAGGACTGATGGTAAAAATGCAAAGATAGCACGCAGTCAGACTGTCAGGGCGGACAGATGAGAGGAAAAAATTGCAGCCAGTAGGGCGAGTATCAGTGTATCAGTGATGCAGAATTAAAAAGGGTAGCAGATACCGTACACAAAGTGTTATATCTCAATGTTTGAAGTATGAGAAATAAGGTGGATGATCTTGTTGCACTATTTCAGATTGACAGGTATGATGTTGTGGCCATCACGGAATCGTGGCTGAAGGATGGTTGTAGTTGGGAGCTGAATGTTCAAGATTACACAATGTATCGGAGGAAGGAAGGAAGGCTGATGGGGTGGTGTGGCTCTGCTGGTAAATCAGCAGCGAGATGTGACATAGGATTGGGAGATGTTGAATCTTGTGGGTCGAGGTAAGGAACGACAAAAGTAAAAATGACACTGACACCAGTCATATACAGGCCTCCCAACAGTCAGTGGCATGAGGCCCACAGATTACAACTGGAAATAGAAAAGGCTGATGAAAAGGACAATGTTATGAGAATCATGGGAGATTTCAACATGCAGGTCAATTGGGAAATCAGGTTGGTAAAGGATCTCAAGAGAGTGAGTTTGTTGAATGCAATGTGATGGCTTTCTGGAGCAGTTTGTCGTTGAGCCTACTCGGGGAACAGCTCTACTGGATTGGGTGTTATGTATTGAACCAGAGGTGAGTAGTGAAAAGAAACCTCAGGAGGCAGTGCTCACAACATGACTGAGTTCAACTTGAAATCTGATAAGGAGACAGTAAAGTCTGACATTGTAGTATTTCAGAGAAGTGAAAGAAATTACAGTGGTTTGAGAGAGGAGTTGGCCAAAGCAAATTGGAAGGAGATGCTGGCAGGGATGAGAGCAGAGCAGAAATGGTGTCAGTTTCTGGGAAAATGAGGATAGATGTATTCCAAAAATAAATAAATACTCAAAATGCAAAATAGTACAACCATGGCTGACAAGTTAATGTAAAGGCATTAGAGAGGGCATACAACTAAACAAAAATTAGTAGGCAGAGAGAGGATTGGGAAGCTTTTAAATATCTACAGAGAGGAACTAAAAGGATGATTGGGTGGGAAAAAATAAAGAAGAAATTGATTTGAATTGAATTGACTTTATTACTTACATCCTTCATATACATGAGGATTAAAAATCTTTACGTTATTTCTCCATCTAAATGTGCAATGATCTCCAATCATCCTTCAGGCCCTTTTTATACACATTTCTTTGTAAAATAAGTTAGCAAACAATATCAAATTGTTTTTCAAGTATTATAAAAAAATAAAACAGAGATGAGAGTGGATATAGGACAGCTAGAAAATGAGGCCGGATATATAATAACAGAGGATAAAGAGATGGCAGATAAACCAAATATTTTGCACCAGTATTCGCCGTGGAAGACACCAGCACTGTGCCCGGTGTTGAAGAGTGCGAGGGAAGAGAAGTGAGTGAAGTTACTGTTACAAGGGAGAAGCTGCTCAAAAAGCTGAAAGACCTAAAGGTACATAAGTCACCCAGACCAGATGAACTGCACCCTAGTGTTCTGAAAGAGGTAGCAGTAGAACTCATGGAGGCATTCCAAATAATCTTTCAAAATCATTGGACCCTGGCATGGTGCCAGAGGACTGGAAAATGGCAAATGTCACTTGACTCTTTAAGTAAGGAGGAAGGCAGCAGAAAGGAAATTATTGACCAGTTTGCCTCACCTCTGTGGTTGGGAAGAAATTGGAGTCAATTGTTAAGTGTGAGGCTATGGAATTCTTTGTGACACTGGACAAGATAGGACAAGTCAGCATGGCTTCGTTAGGGAATATCCTGCCTGACAAACCCGTTGGGATTCTTTGAGGAGATTACAAGCAGGATAGATAAAGGGGATGCAGTGGATGTTGTATATTTGGAATCTTGGAAGGCCTTTGACAAAGTGCCACACATGAAGGTGGTAACCAGGTTAAGAGGCCATGGTATTACAGAAAAGTTACAGGCATGGTTAGAACATTGGCTGATTGGTAGGAAACAGCGAATGAGAGTAAAGGGATCCTTTTCTGGTTGGCTGCCAGTGAGTCGTGTTCCACAGGGGTCAGTGTTAGGACACCTTTATTTTATGCTGTATATCAAGATTTAGCCGATAGAGTAGACAATAAGATGTAGGAGCAGAAATAGGCCATTCGGCCCATTGAGTCTGCTCCAACATTCAGTCATGGGCAGACCCAATTCCTCCAGACATCCACACTCCCCTGCTTTCACCCCATGAAAGGTACATAAGGTACATAGCCCTGGCTAAATGAGAACCGATATATCTCTGCCTTAAATATGCCTTGGCCTCCATAGCCGCATGTCGCAACAAATTCCACAGATTTTCCACACACTGACTAAAGTAATTTCTCCGCATTTCAGTTCTAAAAGGACGTCCTTCAATCATGAATTCATACCCTCTTGTATTAAAATACATGGCTTTGTTTCCAGGTTTTGCAGATGATACGAAGATTGGCGGAGTGTTGAGGAAACAGTTAGGCTGGACAAGGTCTTGGATGAGGAGAATGGGAAAGAATGTGGCAAATGATATACAATGTTGGAAAATACATGGTCCTGCACTTTGGTCGTAGAAATAATGTGCAGATTGTTTTCAAAAAATCAAAAAATCTGAGACGAAATTGGACTTAGCAGTCATTCTGCAGAACTCCCTAAATGTTAACTTGCAGGTAGAGTCAGTGGTGAGGAAGGCAAATCCAATGTTAGCATTCAGTCCAAGGGGTTTAGATAGCATTCAATTCATGAGCAGGGGTGTGATGCTGAGGATTTATAAGGCACTGGTGAGGCCTCACCTTGAGTATTGTCAACAGTTTTGGGCTCCTCATCTAAGAAAAGATGTGCTGGCATTGCAGAAGGTTCATTTCATAAGGATGACTCCAGGAATGAAAGGGTTATCATACGAGGAAAGTTTGATAGCTCTGTGTCTGTACTCGCTGGAATTTAGAAAGATGAAGGGGGATCTCATTGAAACCTTTCGAATGTTGAAAGTCCTAGACAGAGTAGATGTGGAAAGGATGTTTCCCATGGTGGTGGAGTTTAGGACAAGAGGGCACAGAGGGGTGTCTATTTAAAACATGTGGAGAAATTTGTGCCAACAGCTGGTGAATTTGTGGAACTTGTTTTGTGTGTATTAAGGCAGAGCATGATAGGTTCTAGATTGGACACAGTATCAAAGGTTACGGGGAGAAGGTCAGGTAGTGGGGCTGAGGAGGGAAAAAAGGATCAGCCATGATTGAATGGCGGAGCAGACTCGATGGGCAAATGGCCTAATTCTGCTCCTATGTCTTATGGTGATCAGACCACTACATTGAAGCATTGTGAGAATGAGCTCAGACACACCAACAAGCATTGACATGGGTCAAGATTTCATCTCGGGAGAAGCACACACAGCATAACCGGCCTGGCAAAGCTCCCTCACACACATACACAGGAAGGACTGGCAGATTGTAGTCAGAGCCTCAGCAATGTACGTTGTTATTTCCCTCAGTAACCTGGAAACCAATCTCTTCAGAGACAGTCATTTATTCATTTAAACAACTCAATCACGTGTGACACATTGTCAACACACACCAGACATGTGATGACACACTGAAACATACAAATTCTTCAATGTGCACACTCTCCTTCAATGTGTATACACACCACACGGATATTTACCACAATCAACACACACACACACACACACATATACTATCAGAGTGTGACACACGGCCACAGAAATAGGCACAAATTCCCATTTAGGATTGAAACCTGCCGTCCTTACCCAGTCTGTCTGTTCTGTGGCACTGAGCTGCCCTCTGACGTGACGTCACATCAACACTTCACAGATAGACTCCGGGGTGAGATTCCTCAGGAGGATGATCTGGGAGGGTTTGATGGATGTTGAACCCACGGCCCAATTCATCAATCTGCAAGACTAAGATGTCTTCTTGAGCATGGCCCATTTGTGTGTGTTTGCCCCCTCCCATCCCTCTAATCCCTCTAACCATTTCCCATCTGTGTACCTGCCCAAATTTATTTTAAAATATTTTTATTTTTACCTGTTTCTACAGCGTTGGAGGGCAAATTCCGTTTACCGACCTCCCTCTCTGTGAGAATGTTACCCGATAGACCACTCAGAAAAATTTCCCGTCTCACTTTCAATCCGAGGCCTCTGGTTCTGTACTCCTATTTCTTGGAAATGGAAACGTTATTTAAGCTCCTTAGAATTATTTACCTTGATAAGGGGTCATACCTGAACATCCTACACTACAGCTGAATAGCCCAAGCTTACTCACTCTCTGCTTTTAACCCAAGCCCCCAGTCCTGGTAACATCCTCCTGAAGCCTCCCGTCCAGTGTAATGACATCCTCCCCATATTCGGGAACCGGAAATGCAGACAATGCTCCAAGTGTGGTCTATCATCGACATCAAAGGCCTTGCTGAATTTCATGTGGACAGTGTGGAATAGGCTGATGAATACAGGACTGAAGGTGTTTTTTTAGATTGGGACAAGAAGGGCGGCGTGGGAGCTAAATTCTGAAGGAAGACAGTGTAAAAAAAAAACTTTGCATACAAGAACGGCGAGACTGCGCAGGACAGCGCGGAGAGTTTAAAAAGATGGCCACCCTATACAGCGGGCAGCGGAGTGGGTGGCAGCAGAGTGTAGGGCTTTGGCTCAACGGGCTTAGGCGGTAACGGGAAGAGGCGAGAGCGAGGCACCGACTCTTTTTCTCCCCTTGGCAAATCAGCCCGGACGGACGGGGGCACAGCAGGGCACATTAGCTAACCGTTTAAAAAGTTCATCTGCTTAGCGAAGTAAGTGGGTGAGTAGACCTATCTTTCTTTGTTTCATTCCTGTAGAATTAGGTAGCATGTCTGCAGGGTTAGTGCTTTGTTCAGGGTGTCAGATGTGGGAATCCTGGGAGACCTCCAGCCTCCCTGATAGACACATCTGCACCAGGTACACAGAGATTCAGCTCCTCGGAGACCGTGTTAGGGATCTGGAGCTGCAGCTTGATGACCTACTGCTTATTATAGAAAATGAAGAGGTGATAGACAGGAGCTACAGGGAGGTAGTCATCCCTAGGCTACAGGGGTCAGAAAACTGAGTGACTGTCAGGAGAGGGAAGGGAAATGCCCAGATAGTGGAGAGCACCCCTGTGGCTGACCCCCTCAGCAACAAGTATATCGTTTCGGATGCTGTTGAGGGGGATGACCTGACAGGGGACGGCCACGGTGACCGGGTCTCTGGCACTGAGCCTGGCGCTGTTGTGCAGGAGGGAAGGAGGGAGAAGAGGAATGCGGTAGTCATATAGGGGATTCCATAGTCAGGGGATTCTGTGCGCCTGATAGAGATACCCGCATGGTGGGCTGCCTCCCAGGTGCCAGGGTACAGAATATCCTGAAGGGAGAGGGCGAGCAGCCAGCTGTCTTGGTACATGTTGGTACCAATGACATAGAGAGGAAAAGGTCCTGAAGAGAGATTTCCGGGAATTAGGAATGAGGCTGAGAAGCAGGACCTCCAGGGTAGTCATCTCATTGGGATCTCTTCTGGGGGAAGTACTACTTATTCAAAAAGGACGGGTTACACCTGAACCCGAAGGGGATCAATATCATCGCGGGAATGTTTAATAGAGCTGTTAGGGAGGGTTTAAACTAATTTGGCAGGGGGGTGGTAAACCGGAATGATAGAGTGGAGGAGAGGGAATCTATAAATCTAAGATAGTGAGCAGTAAAGATGTCAGGAAGGACAGGCAGGTGATGGGGCAAATTTGCAGCCACTGGGATGAGTTGCAGTGCAATCAAAGCAAAAATTACCAAATACTGGACTTAAGGTGTTATACTTAAATACACACAGCATAAGGCATAAGGTGGATGATCTTGTCGTACAGCTACAGATTGGCAGGTATAATTTTGTGGCCATCACTGAGACGTGGCTAAAGGATGCATGTCTGTGAGAGCTGAACGTCCAAGGATACACGGTGTATCGGAAGGATAGGCAGGTAGGCAGAGGGGGTGGCGTGGCTTTATTGGTATGAAATGATATTAAATCATTAGAAAGAGGTGACATAGGATCGGAAGGTGCAGAATCTTTATGGGTTGAGCTAAGAAATCGCAGGGGTAAAAGGGCCCTGATGGCAGTTATCTACAGGCCTCCTAACAGCTGCAGTGATGTGGATTACAAATTACAACAGAAAATAGAAAAGGCTTGCCAGAGGGGCAGTGTTATGATAATTGTGGGGGATTTTAACATGCGAGTGGATTGGGAAAATCAGGTCGACACTGGATCTCAAGACAGAGAATTTGTAGAATGTCTACGAGATGCTTTTTCAGAACAACTTGTTGTTGAGCACACTAGAGGATCAGAGGTACTGGATTGGATATTGTGTAATGTCTCAGAGGAGATTAGAGAGATTGAGGTGAAGGAACCGTTAGGAGGCAGTGATCGTAACATGATTGACTTCACTGTGAAATTTGAGAAAGAGAAGCCGAAATCCGATGTGTCGGTATTGCAGTAGAGTAAAGGAAATTACAGTGGCACGAGAGAGGAACTGGCCAAATTTGACTTGAAAGGGACATTAGGGGGAAGGACGGCCTAGCAGCAGTGGCTGGAGTTTATGTGAGGAGTGAGGAATGTGCAAGACAGATATATTCCAAAAAAGAAGAATTTTTCAAATGGAAAAAGAGAAGTCAAAGCCAAAGTGGCTGACAAGAGAAGTCAAAGCCAAAGTAAAAGCAAAGGAGAGGGCATTCAAAGAAGCAAAAATTAGTGGGAAGACAGAGGATTGGGAAGTTTTTAAAAGCTTACAAAAGCAAACTAAGAAGGCCATTAAGAGGGAAAAGATGAACTATGAAAGGAAGCTTGCAAATTATATCAAAGAAGATACTAAAAGCTTTGTCAAGTATATAAAGAATAAAAAATGGGTGAGAGTGGATATTAGACAGATAGAAAATGATGCTGGAGAAATTGTAATGGGAGATAAGGAGATGGCTGAGGAACTGAACGAGTATTTGCATCAGTCCTCACTGAGGAAGATATCAGCAGTATACCGGACACTCAAGGGTGTCAGGGAAGAGAAGTGTGCGCAGTCACAATTACGACAGAGAAAGTACTCAGGAAGCTGAATAGTCTCAGGGTAGATAAATCTCCAGGACCAGATGGAATGCACCCTTGTGTTTTGAAGGAAGTAGCTGTGGAGATCGCGGAGGCATTAGCAATGATCTTTCAAAAGTCAATAGATTCTGGCATAGTTCCGGAGGAGTGGAAGATTGTAAATGCCACTCTGGTATTTAAGAAAGGGGCAAGGAAGCAAAAAGTAAATTATAGACCTGTTAGATTGAGAAATGGTTGTGAGGTTTCTGGAGTCAATTGTCAAGGATGAGGTTACGGAGTACCTGGACGCATATGACAAGACAGGCCAAACTCAGCATGGTTTCCTTAAAGGAAAATCCTGCCTGACAAACCCATTGAAATTATTTGAGGAGATTACAAGTAGGCTAGACAAGGGAGATGCAGTGGATGTTGTGTATTTGGATTTTCAGAAGGCTTTTGACAAGGAGCCACACATGAGGCTGCTAAACAAGGTAAGAGCCCATGGAATTATGGGAAATTTACATAAGTGGATAGAGCGTTGGCTGATTGGCAGGAAACAGAGAGTGGGAATAAAGGATCCCATTCTGGTTGTCTGCCAGTTACCAGTGGTGTTCCACAGGGGTCCATGTTGGGGCCACTTCTTTTCACATTGTATATCAACGATTTGGATTATGAAATAGATGGCTTTGTGGCTAAGTTTGCTGATGATACAAAGATAGGTAGAGGGGACGGTAGTGCTGAGGAAACAGAGAGTCTGCAGAGAGACTTGGATAGATTGGGAGAATGGTCAAAGAAGTGGCAAATGAAATACAATGTTTAAAAGTGTATGGTCATGCACGTTGGTAGAAGAAATAAACGGGCTGACTATTATTTAAATGGAGAGAGAATTCAAAATTCTGAGATGCAATTGTACTTGGAAGTGCTTGTGCAGGATACCCTTAAGGTTAACCTCCAGGTTGAGTCGGTGGTGAAGAAGGTGAATGCAATATTGGCATTCATTTCTAGAGGAATAGAAAATAAGAGCAGGGATGTGATTTTGAGGCTCTATAAGGAACTGGTAAGACCTCACTTGGAATACTGTGTGCAGTTTTGGGCTCCTTATTTACGAAAGGATGTTCTGACATTGGAGAGGGTTCAGAGAAGATTCACGAGAATGATTCCTGGAATAAGAGTGTTAACATGTGAGGAATGTTTGACCGCTCTTGGACTGTACTCTGTGGAGTTTAGAATGAGGGGGAACCTCACAGAAGCATTTCGAATGTTAAAAGGCATGGACAGAGTGGATGTGGCAAAGTTGTTTCCCATGGTGGGGGAGTCTAGTACGAGAGCATGACTTAAGGATTGAAGGGCGCCCATTCAGAACGGAGATGCAAAGAAATTTTTTTAGCCAGAGGGTGGTGAATCTGTGTATTTCTTGCGGCAGTGGAAGCCAAGTCATTGTGTGTATTTAAGACAGAGATTGATAGGTATGTGAGTAGACAGGGCATCAAAGGTCATGGTGAGAGGGGGGGGGAGAGTGGGAGTAAATGGGAGAATGGGACAATGGATCAGCTCATGATAAAATAACTTCTGCTTTAAAAATCAAACACAAGAAAATCTACAGAAGCTGGTAATCCAAGCTGCACAGGTCCTGATGAAGGGTCTCGCCAGATCTCTCTGACACCTGTCTGGAGAGAGTTGATGTTGGGAGGATGTGGGTGGGTCGAGAACGGTGAGCACAGCCTCCGACTATAGGGATGTCCATTTAGGACAGAGATGATCAGTGATTCCTTTATCCACAGGATAGTGAATCTGCCACAGGCAGCTGTGGAGGCCAAATAATTGAGTAAATTTAAAGCAGAGTAACACACACAAATTGTTGGGTGAACAGCAGGCCGGGAAGTTTCTATGGAAACGAGTAAACAGTCTAAGGTTCAGACTGAAACAATTCATCAATACCTGTGTTGCTTAAGGGTTCCTGCAAATTCATCCCCTGTCCTAATGAGGGGCTGTGGGGGATGGGGTTGTGGGAAAGGGGACAAAGTCATCCTCATCTGCCATCTTTGCCTCCTCTAGCTTCTCATTACGTCTACACACACAGTTCACCCACAGGCTTTCCACCCCTCCCCCTCCTGGTTCAATCTGCCATTCATCTCTCCCCCACTGGTTCCCATCATCACCTCCTTTACTGTTTCAAACCATCACACTGCCCCCTTCACACTCACAGATGAAAGTGAACATTGTATGACGGGCCTGTTCCTGTGCTCTACTGCTCTATGTTCTCTGTTCCCAGTTTCGGAGAATGAGAGGAGATCTCATGGAAACACAAAATTCTTTCAGGGGTCAACAGGCAGGAGTGAGGGAGGATGTTTCCCCTGTCCAGCGGAAAACCCTTGTGGAGACATCTGCTTTTGTCAAATCAAAGGTTCATGTCGGCCACCCGACCGCGCCTGAGATCTCCACCACCCCCGGTCCACGGGGCCGCGCTGTCCGAGTCTCCCCCCGATCCCCGGGGCCGCACTGTCCGAGACTCCCCCCCCCCCCCGATCCCCGGGGCCCCGCTGTCCGAGTCTCCCCCCGATCCCCGGGGCCCCGCTGTCCGAGTCTCCCCCCGATCCCCGGGGCCGCGCTGGCCGAGTCTCCCCCCGATCCCCGGGGCCGCGCTGTCCGAGTCTCCCCCCCATCCCCGGGGCTCCGCTGCCCGAGTCTCCCCCCGATCCCCGGGGCCGCGCTATCCGAGTCTCCCCCCGATCCCCGGGGCCGCGCTGTCCGAGTCTCCCCCCGATCCCCGGGGCCGCGCTGCCCGAGTCTCCCCCCGATCCCCGGGGCCGCGCTGTCGGAGTCTCCCCCCGATCCCCGGGGCCCCGCTGTCCGAGTCTCCCCCCGATCCCCGGGACCGCGCCGTCCGAGTCTCCCCCCGATCCCCGGGACCGCGCTGTCCGAGTCTCCCCCCGATCCCCGGGGCCGCGCCGTCCGAGTCTCCCCCCGATCCCCGGGGCCCCGCTGTCCGAGTCTCCCCGGATCCCCGGGGCCGCGCTGTCCGAGTCTCCCCCCGATCCCCGGGGCCCCGCTGTCCGAGTCTCCCCCCGATCCCCGGGGCCCCGCTGTCCGAGTCTCCCCCCGATCCCCGGGACCGCGCCGTCCGAGTCTCCCCCCGATCCCCGGGACCGCGCTGTCCGAGTCTCCCCCCGATCACCGGGGCCGCGCCGTCCGAGTCTCCCCCTGATCCCCGGGGCCCCGCTGTCCGAGTCTCCCCGGATCCCCGGGACCGCGCTGTCCGAGTCTCCCCCCGATCCCCGGGAACGCGCCGTCCGAGTCTCCCCCCGATCCCCGGGACCGCGCTGTCCGAGTCTCCCCCCGATCACCGGGGCCGCGCCGTCCGAGTCTCCCCCCGATCCCCGGGGCCCCGCTGTCCGAGTCTCCCCGGATCCCCGGGGCCGCGCTGTCCGAGTCTCCCCCTGATCCCCGGGGCCGCGCTGTCCGAGTCTCCCCCCGATCCCCGGGGCCCCGCTGTCCGAGTCTCCTCCCGATCCCCGGGGCCCCGCTGTCCGAGTCTCCCCCCGATCCCCGGGGCCGCGCTGTCCGAGTCTCCCCCACATCACCGGGGCCGCGCTGTCCGAGTCTCCCCCCCATCCCCGGGGCTCCGCTGCCCGAGTCTCCCCCCGATACCCGGGGCCGCGCTATCCGAGTCTCCCCCCGATCCCCGGGGCCGCGCTGTCCGAGTCTCCCCCCGATCCCCGGGGCCGCGCTGTCCGAGTCTCCCCCTGATCCCCGGGGCCGCGCTGTCCGAGTCTCCCCCCGATCCCCGGGGCCGCGCTGTCCGAGTCTCCCCCCCGATCCCCGGGGCCGCGCTGTCCGAGTCTCCCCCCGATCCCCGGGGCCGCGCTGTCCGAGTCTCCCCCCGATCCCCGGGGCCGTGCCGTCCGAGTCTCCCCCCGATCCCCGGGGCCGCGCCGTCCGAGTCTCCCCCCGATCCCCGGGGCCGCGCCGTCCGATTCTCCCCACGATCCCCGGGGCCGCGCCGTCCGAGTCTCCCCCCGATTCCCGGGGCCGCGCTGCCCGAGTCTCCCCCCGATCCCCGGGGCCGCGCTGTCCGAGTCTCCCCCCGATCCCCGGGGCCCCGCTGTCCGAGTCTCCCCCCGATCCCCGGGGCCCCGCTGTCCGAGTCTCCCCCGATCCCCGGGGCCCCGCTGTCCGAGTCTCCCCCCGATCCCCGGGGCCCCGCTGTCCGAGTCTCCCCCCGATCCCCGGGGCCCCGCTGTCCGAGTCTCCCCCCGATCCCCGGGGCCGCGCTGGCCGAGTCTCCCCCCGATCCCCGGGGCCGCGCTGTCCGAGTCTCCCCCCCATCCCCGGGGCTCCGCTGCCCGAGTCTCCCCCCGATCCCCGGGGCCGCGCTATCCGAGTCTCCCCCCGATCCCCGGGGCCGCGCTGTCCGAGTCTCCCCCCGATCCCCGGGGCCGCGCTGCCCGAGTCTCCCCCCGATCCCCGGGGCCGCGCTGTCGGAGTCTCCCCCCGATCCCCGGGGCCCCGCTGTCCGAGTCTCCCCCCGATCCCCGGGACCGCGCCGTCCGAGTCTCCCCCCGATCCCCGGGACCGCGCTGTCCGAGTCTCCCCCACGATCCCCGGGGCCGCGCCGTCCGAGTCTCCCCCCGATCCCCGGGGCCCCGCTGTCCGAGTCTCCCCGGATCCCCGGGGCCGCGCTGTCCGAGTCTCCCCCCGATCCCCGGGGCCCCGCTGTCCGAGTCTCCCCCCGATTCCCGGGGCCCCGCTGTCCGAGTCTCCCCCCGATCCCCGGGACCGCGCCGTCCGAGTCTCCCCCCGATCCCCGGGACCGCGCTGTCCGAGTCTCCCCCCGATCACCGGGGCCGCGCCGTCCGAGTCTCCCCCCGATCCCCGGGGCCCCGCTGTCCGAGTCTCCCCGGATCCCCGGGGCCGCGCTGTCCGAGTCTCCCCCCGATCCCCGGGGCCGCGCTGTCCGAGTCTCCCCCCGATCCCCGGGGCCCCGCTGTCCGAGTCTCCTCCCGATCCCCGGGGCCCCGCTGTCCGAGTCTCCCCCCGATCCCCGGGGCCGCGCTGTCCGAGTCTCCCCCCGATCCCCGGGGCCGCGCTGTCCGAGTCTCCCCCCGATCCCCGGGACCGCGCTGTCCGAGTCTCCCCCCGATCCCCGGGAACGCGCCGTCCGAGTCTCCCCCCGATCCCCGGGACCGCGCTGTCCGAGTCTCCCCCCGATCACCGGGGCCGCGCCGTCCGAGTCTCCCCCCGATCCCCGGGGCCCCGCTGTTCGAGTCTCCCCGGATCCCCGGGGCCGCGCTGTCCGAGTCTGCCCCCGATCCCCGGGGCCGCGCTGTCCGAGTCTCCCCCCGATCCCCGGGGCCCCGCTGTGCGAGTCTCCTCCCGATCCCCGGGGCCCCGCTGTCCGAGTCTCCCCCCGATCCCCGGGGCCACGCTGTCCGAGTCTCCCCCCCATCCCCGGGGCCGCGCTGTCCGAGTCTCCCCCCCATCCCCGGGGCTCCGCTGCCCGAGTCTCCCCCCGATACCCGGGGCCGCGCTATCCGAGTCTCCCCCCGATCCCCGGGGCCGCGCTGTCCGAGTCTCCCCCCGATCCCCGGGGCCGCGCTGTCCGAGTCTCCCCCCGATCCCCGGGGCCGCGCTGTCCGAGTCTCCCCCCGATCCCCGGGGCCGCGCTGTCCGAGTCTCCCCCCGATCCCCGGGCCCCGCTTTCCGAGTCTCCCCCCCATCACGGGGCCGCGCTGTCCGAGTCTCCCCCCGATCCCCGGGGCCGCGCTGTCGGAGTCTCCCCCCGATCCCCGGGGCCGCGCTGTCCGAGTCTCCCCCCCGATCCCCGGGGCACCGCTGTCCGAGTCTCCCCCCGATCCCCGGGGCCGCGCTGTCCGAGTCTCCCCCCGCTCCCCGGGGTCGCGCTGTCCGAGTCTCCCCCCCCCCGACCACCGGGACCGCGCTGTCCGAGACTCCCCCCCGATCCCTGGGGCCGCGCTGTCCGAGTCTCCCCCCGATCCCCGGGACCGCGCTGTCCGAGTCTCCCCCCGATCCCCGGGGCCGCGCCTTCCGAGTCTCCCCCCAATCCCCGGGGCCGCGCTGTCCGAGTCTCCCCCCGATCCCCGGGGCCGCGCTGTCCGAGTCTCCCCCCCCCCCCCCGATCCCCGGGGCCGCGCTGTCCGAGTCTCCCCCCGATCCCCGGGGCCGCGCTGTCCGAGTCTCCCCCCCATCACGGGGCCGCGCTGTCCGAGTCTCCCCCCCATCACGGGGCCGCGCTGTCCGAGTCTCCCCCCGATTCCCGGGGCCGCGCTGCCCGAGTCTCCCCCCGATTCCCGGGACCGCGCTGTCCGAGTCTCCCCCCGATCACCTGGGCCGCGCTGTCCGAGTCTCCCCCCCATCACGGGGCCTCGCTGTCCGAGTCTCCCCCCGATCCCCGGGGCCGCGCTGTCCGAGTCTCCCTCCGATCCCCGGGACCGCGCTGTCCGAGTCTCCACCCGATCCCCGGGGCCGCGCCGTCCGAGTCTCCCCCCGATCCCCGGGGCCGCGCTGTCCGAGTCTCCCCCCGATCCCCGGGCCGCGCTGTCCGAGTCTCCCCCCCCCCGATCACCGGGACCGCGCTGTCCGAGACTCCCCCCCGATCCCTGGGGCCGCGCTGTCCGAGTCTCCCCCCGATCCCCGGGACCGCGCTGTCCGAGTCTCCCCCCGATCCCCGGGGCCGCGCCGTCCGAGTCTCCCCCCGATCCCCGGGGCCGCGCTGTCCGAGTCTCCCCCCGATCCCCGGGGCCGCGCTGTCCGAGTCTCCCCCCCCCCGATCCCCGGGGCCGCGCTGTCCGAGTCTCCCCCCGATCCCCGGGGCCGCGCTGTCCGAGTCTCCCCCCCATCACGGGGCCGCGCTGTCCGAGTCTCCCCCCCATCACGGGGCCGCGCTGTCCGAGTCTCCCCCCGATTCCCGGGGCCGCGCTGCCCGAGTCTCCCCCCGATTCCCGGGACCGCGCTGTCCGAGTCTCCCCACGATCCCCTGGGCCGCGCTGTCCGAGTCTCCCCCCCATCACGGGGCCGCGCTGTCCGAGTCTCCCCCCGATCCCCGGGGCCGCGCTGTCCGAGTCTCCCTCCGATCCCCGGGGCCGCGCAGCCCGAGTCTCCCCCCGATCCCCGGGACCGCGCTGTCCGAGTCTCTCCCCGATCCCCGGGGCCGCGCTGTCCGAGTCTCCCCCCGATCCCCGGGGCCCCGCTGTCCGAGTCTCCCCCGATCCCCGGGGCCGCGCTGTCCGAGTCTCCCCCCGATCCCCGGGACCGCGCTGTCCGAGTCTTCCCCCGATCCCCGGGGCCGCGCTGTCCGAGTCTCCCCCCGATCCCCGGGACCGCGCTGTCCGAGTCTGCCCCGATCCCCGGGGCCGCGCTGTCCGAGTCTCCCCCCGATCTCCGGGGCCGCGCTGTCCGAGTCTCCCCCCGATCCCCGGGACCGCGCTGTCCGAGTCTTCCCCCGATCCCCGGGGCCGCGCTGTCCGAGTCTCCCTCCGATCCCCGGGGCCGCGCAGCCCGAGTCTCCCCCCGATCCCCGGGACCGCGCTGTCCGAGTCTCTCCCCGATCCCCGGGGCCGCGCTGTCCGAGTCTCCCCCCGATCCCCGGGGCCCCGCTGTCCGAGTCTCCCCCGATCCCCGGGGCCGCGCTGTCCGAGTCTCCCCCCGATCCCCGGGACCGCGCTGTCCGAGTCTTCCCCCGATCCCCGGGGCCGCGCTGTCCGAGTCTCCCCCCGATCCCCGGGACCGCGCTGTCCGAGTCTGCCCCGATCCCCGGGGCCGCGCTGTCCGAGTCTCCCCCCGATCTCCGGGGTCGCGCTGTCCGAGTCTCCCCCCGATCACCGGGACCGCGCTGGCCGAGTCTCCCCCCGCTCCCCGGGGCCGCGCTGCCCGAGTCTCCCCCCGATCCCCGGGACCCTGCTGTCCGAGTCTCCCCCCGATCCCCGGGACCCCGCTGTCCGAGTCTCCCCCCCCCCCCGATCACCGGGACCGCGCTGTCTGAGTCTACCCCCGATACCCGGGGCCGCGCTGCCCGAGTCTCTCGCTGAACCCCGGGGCCGCGCTGTGCGAGTCTCCCCCCGATTCCCGGGACCCCGCTGTCCGAGACTCCCCCCGATCCCTGGGGCCGCGCTGTCCGAGTCTCCCCCGATCCCCGGGACCCCGCTGTCCGAGTCTCCCCCCGATCCCCGGGGCCGCGCTGTCCGAGTCTCCTCCCCGATCACCGGGGCCCCGCTGTCCGAGTCTCCCCCCGATCCCCGGGGCCGCGCTGTCCGAGTCTCCCCCTCATCACGGGGCCGCGCTGTCCGAGTCTCCCCCCGATCCCCGGGGCCGCGCTGCCCGAGTCTCCCCCCCATCCCCGGGTCCGCGCTGTCCGAGTCTCCCCCGGATCCCCGGGGCCGTGCCGTCCGAGTCTCCCCCCGATCCCCAGGGCCGCGCCGTCCGAGTCTCCCCCCCGATCCCGGGGGCCGCGCCGTCATAGTCTCCCCCCCCCCCCCCGATCCCCGGGGCCGCGCTGTCCGAGTCTCCCCCCGATCCCCGGGGCCGTGCCGTCCGAGTCTCCCCCCGATCCCCGGGGCCGCGCCGTCCGATTCTCCCCACGATCCCCGGGGCCGCGCTGTCCGAGTCTCCCCCCGATTCCCGGGGCCGCGCTGCCCGAGTCTCCCCCCCGATCCCCGGGGCCGCGCTGTCCGAGTCTCCCCCCGATCCCCGGGGCCCCGCTGTCCGAGTCTCCCGCGATCCCCGGGGCCCCGCTGTCCGAGTCTCCCCCCGATCCCCGGGGCCCCGCTGTCCGAGTCTCCCCCGATCCCCGGGGCCCCGCTGTCCGAGTCTCCCCCCGATCCCCGGGACCGCGTTGTCCGAGTCTCCCCCCCGATCACCGGGACCGCGCTGTCCCAGTCTCCCCCCCGAACCCTGGGGCCGCGCTGTCCTAGTCTCCCTCCGATCCCCGGGACCGCGCCGTCCGAGTCTCCCCCCGATCCCCGGGACCGCGCTGTCCGAGTCTCCCCCCGATCCCCGGGGCCGCGCCGTCCGAGTCTCCCCCCGATCCCCGGGGCCCCGCTGTCCGAGTCTCCCCGGATCCCCGGGGCCCCGCTGTCCGAGTCTCCCCTTGATCCCCGGGGCCGCGCTGTCCGAGTCTCCCCCCGATCCCCGGGGCCGCGCTGTCCGAGTCTCCCCCCCAATCCCCGGGGCTCCGCTGCCCGAGTCTCCCCCCGATCCCCGGGGCCGCGCTATCCGAGTCTCCCCCCGATCCCTGGGGCCCCGCTGTCCGAGTCTCCCCCCCTTTACGGGGCCGCGCTGTCCGAGTCTCCCCCCGATCCCCGGGGCCGCGCTGCCCGAGTCTCCCCCCGATCCCCGTGGCCGCGCTGTCCGAGTCTCCCCCCCCATCACGGGGCCGCGCTGTCCGAGTCTCCCACCCGATCCACGGGGCCGCGCTGCCCGAGTCTCCCCCCGATCCCCGGGGCCGCGCTGTCCGAGTCTCCCCCCGATCCCCGGGGCCGCGCTGTCCGAGTCTCCCCCCGATCCCCGGGGCCCCGCTGTCCGAGTCTCCCCCCGATCCCCGGGGCCCCGCTGTCCGAGTCTCCCCCGATCCCCGGGGCCCCGCTGTCCGAGTCTCCCCCCGATCCCCGGGACCGCGCTGTCCGAGTCTCCCCCCCGATCACCGGGACCGCGCTGTCCGAGTCTCCCCCCCGAACCCCGGGGCCGCGCTGTCCTAGTCTCCCCCCGATCCCCGGGACCGCGCTGTCCGAGTCTCCCCCCGATCCCCGGGACCGCGCTGTCCGAGTCTCCCCCCGATCCCCGGGGCCGCGCTGTCCGAGTCTCCCCCCGATCCCCGGGGCCGCGCTGTCCGAGTCTCCCCCCGATCCCCGGGGCCGCGCTGTCCGAGTCTCCCCCCGATCCCCGGGGCCGCGCTGTCCGAGTCTCCCCCTCATCACGGGGCCGCGCTGTCCGAGTCTCCCCCCGATTCCCGGGGCCGCGCTGCCCGAGTCTCCCCCCGATTCCCGGGGCCGCGCTGTCCGAGTCTCCCCCCGATCCCCGGGGCAGCGCTGTCCGAGTCTCCCCCCCATCACGGGGCCGCGCTGTCCGAGTCTCCCCCCGATCCCCGGGGCCGCGCTGTCCGAGTCTCCCCCGATCCCCGGGACCCCGCTGTCCGAGTCTCCCCCCGATCCCCGGGGCCGCGCTGTCCGAGTCTCCCCCCGATCACCGGGGCCGCGCTGTCCGAGTCTCCCCCCGATCACCGGGGCCGCGCTGTCCGAGTCTCCCCCCCGATCCCCGGGGCCGCGCTGTCCGAGTCTCCCCCCGATTCCCGGGGCCGCGCTGCCCGAGTCTCCCCCCCATCCCCGGGTCCGCGCTGCCCGAGTCTACCCCCGATCCCCGGGGCCGCGCTGTCCGAGTCTCCCCCCGATCCACGGGGCCGCGCTGCCCGAGTCTCCCCCCGATCCCCGGGACCGCGCTGTCCGAGTCTCCCCCCGATCCACGGGG